>NC_069499.1:1507322379-1507519879 GCF_027579735.1 Bombina bombina | reverse complement strand
TATTTTCTTTCCTAGCAGGTAGAGCCCACAACTTCATTCCATACTGTTGGGAAATATAACACCTGGCCACCAGGAGGAGGCAAAGACACCCCAGCCAAAGGCTTAAATATCCTTCCCACTTCCCCTATCTTCCCAGTCATTCGGCTGAGGGAACGAGGAAAAGTAGGAGAAACATCAGGGTATAAAGGTGCCAGAAGAAAAACAAAAAGGGAGCCGCCCAAACAAAGCATAACTAATTGGCTGGGTCGTGGACTCTCTCTGCCAGGAAAGAAAGGAATTTATCTGGTAAGCATACATTTTGTTTTCTTTCCATAAGGCAGGGAAAGTCCATGACTTCATTCCTTACTGTTGGGAAAACAATACCCAAGCTCCAGAGGACAATAAAGGAATAACGGGAGGGAACAAAAAAGAGGCGGACCCTAATCCGAGGGCACCACAGCCTGCAAAACCTCTCTCCCGAGGACCAGGTAGCCTTCTTACAAATCTGATCCATTGAGGCTACGTTTTTAAAAGCCCAGGAAGAAGCTACTGCTCTAGTGGAATGAGCCGTAATACTCTCAGGAGGTTGTTGTCCCCCCGTCTCATAAGCTAGGCGGATGACACTTCTCAACCAGAAAGACAGGGACGACGTGGTGGCCTTCTGACCCCTACGCTTACCTGAAAAGATAACAAACAAAGATGAAGATTGTCTGAACTCTTTAAAAGCCTGAAGGTAGAACTTCAAGGCACGAGCAAACATTACTTCGCCGAAGGAGGATTGGGACACAAGGAAGGAACAACAATCTCTTGATTAATGTTGCGATCTGACACCACCTTAGGAAGGAAACCTAAATTAGTACATAAAGCCGCCTTATCTGTATGAAAAATAAGGTAAGGGGGGGGGGGGCATTGCAAGGCAGAAATCTCGGAGACTCTGCAAGCAGAGGCAACATCCAATAGAAACAAAACCTTCCAAGATAAAAGTTTAATGACAACATTATGCATGGGCTCAAATGGAGCCTGCTGCAACACAGGAAGAACAAGATTGAGACTCCATGACGGAGCCATCTTTCTAAATGCAGGTCTGATCCTAGTCAGAGCCTTAACAAAGGACTGCACATCCGGAAGCTCATCTCTTGTGCAGCAACACCGACAGGGCCGATATCTGTCCCTTCAGGGAACTAGTAGATAGACCCTTTTCCAGTCCATCCTGGAGAAAAGATAAAATTCTGGCAACTTTAACCGACGCTTCTCACACCAGTGCAGATCATTCCGCCACAACTTATGGTAGATGCGTCGAGAAACTGTCTAACGAGCTTGAATTAAAATGTCGATGACACTCTCAGAGAAACCTCTACTGGCTAAGACTATGCGTTCAATCTCCACGCAGTCAGCCTCAGAGAATCTAGATTTTGATGAAGGAAGGGACACCCTGTATCAGCAGGTCCCTGCGATAAGGTAACCTCCATGGAGGAGATAAGAACATCCCCCCCCCAGATCCGCAAAACCAAGTCCTTGCGGCCAGGATGGAGCAATTAGAATCACTGATGCTTGCAACCACACGAGGGAGAAGAGGTAATGGAGGAAAAAGATATACGAGTCTGAACCTCCATGGAACCACTAGGGCATCTATTAGAACAGCTTGGGGATCCCTCAATCTCGACCCGTACTTTGGTAGTTTGGCATTGAGACGGGAGGCCATGAGCTCTATTTTCGGCATCCCCTATCTGCTGCATATCTCTGCACAGACTGGGTGGAGAGACCATTCCCCTGAGTGAAAGGATTGCCTGCTGAGGAAGTAGGCTTCATAGTTGTCCACGCCCGGAATGTGGATCGTTGACAGCATTGTGGGCCTCCGCCCATTCTGGGATTTAAGATACTTCTCTCAACGCTAAGGAACTTCTTGTTCCTTCCTGATGGTTGATGTACGCTACCGAAGTTATATTGTCTGATTGGAATCTGATAAACTGGGATGAACCCAGGAGGGGCCTAGCCTTCAGAACAATGAAGATTGCCCAGAGTTCCAAGATATTGATCGGAAGAGTTGACCCCTCCTGAGTCCACAGCCCCTGTACCTTCCTGGCGCCCCAGCCGGATAAACTGGTGTCCGTAGTCACAGGACGATCTCAAAAAGCATGTGCCTTGGGACAGGTGATCTTGACAGAGCCTCCAAGAGAGTGAGTCTCTCGACAGGCTGTCCAGAACTATCTGTTGTGACAGATCGGAATGGTCGCTGTTCCATTGTCTCAGCATGCATAGCTGTAAAGGTCCGAGATGGAATCTGGCAAAGGGAATAATGTCCATACAAAACACCATGAGTCCAATCACCTCCATACACTGGGCCACCAAAGGTCTTATCTTAAGGAGGCCTGGAGGACAACACATGCTGTTGTTAGCTTGTAAGGTCTCTGATCTGTTAGAAAGATCTTCATGGACACCGAGTCTATAACTGTGCACAGGAAATTCACTCTGGTATTTGGAGTAAGCAAACTCTATTTCAAGTTTATCTTCCATCCATGAGACCGAAGAAGACTTAGAAGAAAGTCTGAGTGATCCCTTGCTAGACGAAAAGATGGTGCCTGTACCAAGATATCGTCCAGGTAAGGAGCTACTGCTATACCGCAGGTTCTGCCAACCGCTAGAAGAGCCCCCAGAACCTTCGTAAATATCCTTGGAGCAGTAGCTAAGCAAACGGAAGTGCTATGAACTGAAAGTGTTGATCCAGAAAAGGCGAATCTCAGGAACTGGAAATGTTCCCTGTGGATCAGAACGTGAAAGTATGCATCCTTCTGATCTATGGTAGTCAAATTGTCCTTCCTGAACCAGTGGAAGGATTGATCTTATAGTCTCCATCTTGGAGGGGACACTTAGAAATTTGTTTAGGCACTTCCAAGTCCAGAATTGGACGAAAAGTTCCCTTCTTTTTGGATACCACAAAGAGGTTTGAATAGAACCCCAGGCCTCTTTCTGACACAGGTACCGGGACTATTACTCCTAAGGAGGATAGATCCCTTACACAATCTAAAAAGGCTGTCCTCTTCTCAGGTCTTGTAGGCAGTCTGGAGAGTAGGAATCTGCCCCTGGGTGGATGAGATTTGAATCCTATCTGGTATCCCTGAGATACGACCTCCAGAAGCCAAGGATCCTGAACATCCTGAAACAAAGTATCTGAGAAAAGCAATAATCTGCCCTCTACTCGATCTGATCCCAGATCAGGGGCCACCCCTTCATGTCGATTTGTTATTGGTGGGCTTCTTTGTCTGTTTGGACTTGTTCCAGGAATGAGCAGGCTTCCAAGTGCTCTTGGGCTGCTCGGGTTTGCATGAAGATTGAGATAGTTGGGGTTTGTCTGAACGAAAGGAGCGAACGTTAGAGGACTGCCGTCCCTTAGGCCTGTTCTTCTTATCCTGAGGTAAGAAGGCACCTTTCCCTCCAGTAACCGTAGAGATGATGGAGTCCAGACCTAGTCCAAATAAAATCTTCCCCTTGAAAGGAAGAGAAAGGAGTCTGGATTTAGAAGTCATATCCCGCAGACCAAGACTTTAATCAGAGAGCCCTGCAGGCTAGGACCGCAAAACATGAAGCCTTAGCATTCAGGCGAATAATCTTCATATTTGCATTACAGATGAAAGAATTAGCTATTCTTAAAGCTTTAATTCTCTCCTGAATATCCTCGAGGAGAGATTCCACCTCGTTAAGTTCTGACAGGAAGTCGCACCAGTAGGTGGCGGCCCCGGCCACTGCTGCCGCCGGTTGAAATAAAAAAATCCAGTGTGTTGGAACATTCTTCTTAGGAAAGTTTCCAACTTCTTATCCATAGGTTCTCTAAAGGAAGAGCTATCCTCAAGAGGGATAGTAGTACGCTTAGCTAGCTTCGAAATGGTGCCATCCACCTTAGGGATGGAGCCCCACAGCTCTAATTGAGAGTCAGGGACTGGGAACAATTTTTTAAAAGTAGCCGAGGGAGAAAAACAATTTATGTAAGAACTTACCTGATAAATTCATTTCTTTCATATTAGCAAGAGTCCATGAGCTAGTGACGTATGGGATATACATTCCTACCAGGAGGGGCAAAGTTTCCCAAACCTCAAAATGCCTATAAATACACCCCTCACCACACCCACAATTCAGTTTAACGAATAGCCAAGAAGTGGGGTGATAAAGTGCGAAAGCATATAAAATAAGGAATTGGAATAATTGTGCTTTATACAAAATCATAACCACCACAAAAAAAGGGCGGGCCTCATGGACTCTTGCTAATATGAAAGAAATTAATTTATCAGGTAAGTTCTTACATAAATTATGTTTTCTTTCATGTAATTAGCAAGAGTCCATGAGCTAGTGACGTATGGGATAATGATTACCCAAGATGTGGATCTTTCCACACAAGAGTCACTAGAGAGGGAGGGATAAAATAAAGACAGCCAATTCCTGCTGAAAATAATCCACACCCAAAATAAAGTTTAACGAAAAACATAAGCAGAAGATTCAGACTGAAACCGCTGCCTGAAGTACTTTTCTACCAAAAACTGCTTCAGAAGAAGAAAATACATCAAAATGGTAGAATTTAGTAAAAGTATGCTAAGAGGACCAAGTTGCTGCTTTGCAAATCTGATCAACCGAAGCTTCATTCCTAAACGCCCAGGAAGTATAAACTGACCTAGTAGAATGAGCTGTAATCCTCTGAGGCGGAGTTTTACCCGACTCAACATAGGCAAGATGAATTAAAGATTTCAACCAAGATGCCAAAGAAATGGCAGAAGCTTTCTGGCCTTTTCTAGAACCGGAAAAGATAACAAATAGACTAGAAGTCTTTCTGAAAGATTTAGTAGCTTCAACATAATATTTCAAAGCTCTAACAACATCCAAAGAATGCAACGATTTCTCCTTAGAATTCTTAGGATTAGGACATATTGAAGGAACCACAATTTCTCTACTAATGTTGTTGGAATTCACAACTTTAGGTAAAAATTCAAAAGAAGTTCGCAACACCGCCTTATCCTGATGAAAAATCAGAAAAGGAGACTCACAAGAAAGAGCAGATAATTCAGAAACTCTTCTGGCAGAAGAGATGGCCAAAAGGAACAAAACTTTCCAAGAAAGTAATTTAATGTCCAATGAATGCATAGGTTCAAACGGAGGAGCTTGAAGAGCCCCCAGAACCAAATTCAAACTCCAAGGAGGAGAAATTGACTTAATGACAGGTTTTATACGAACCAAAGCTTGTACAAAACAATGAATATCAGGAAGAATAGCAATCTTTCTGTGAAAAAGAACAGAAAGAGCAGAGATTTGTCCTTTCAAGGAACTTGCGGACAAACCTTTATCTAAACCATCCTGAAGAAACTGTAAAATTCTCGGAATTCTGAAAGAATGCCAAGAAAAATGATGAGAAATACACCAAGAAATATAAGTCTTCCAGACTCTATAATATATCTCTCTAGATACAGATTTACGAGCCTGTAACATAGTATTAATCACAGCGTCAGAGAAACCTCTTTGACGAAGAATCAAGCGTTCAATCTCCATACCTTTAAATTTAAGGATTTCAGATCCTGATGGAAAAAAGGACCTTGTGACAGAAGGTCTGGTCTTAACGGAAGAGTCCACAGTTGGCAAGAGACCATCCGGACAAGATCCGCATACCAAAACCTGTGAGGCCATGCCGGAGCTACCAGCAGAAGAAACGAGCATTCCTTCAGAATCTTGGAGATTACTCTTGGAAGAAGAACTAGGGGCGGAAAGATATAGGCAGGATGATACTTCCAAGGAAGTGATAATGCATCCACTGCCTCCGCCTGAGGATCCCGGGATCTGGACAGATACCTGGGAAGTTTCTTGTTTAGATGGGACGCCATCAAATCTATTTCTGGAAGTTCCCACATTTGAACGATCTGAAGAAATACCTCTGGGTGAAGAGACCATTCGCCCGGATGCAACGTTTGGCGACTGAGATAATCCGCTTCCCAATTGTCTACACCTGGGATATGAACCGCAGAGATTAGACAGGAGCTGGATTCCGCCCAAACCAAAATTCGAGATACTTCTTTCATAGCCAGAGGACTGTGAGTTCCTCCTTGATGATTGATGTATGCCACAGTTGTGACATTGTCTGTCTGAAAACAAATGAACGATTCTCTCTTCAGAAGAGGCCAAAACTGAAGAGCTCTGAAAATTGCACGGAGTTCCAAAATATTGATCGGTAATCTCACCTCCTGAGATTCCCAAACTCCTTGTGCCGTCAGAGATCCCCACACAGCTCCCCAACCTGTGAGACTTGCATCTGTTGAAATTACAGTCCAGGTCGGAAGCACAAAAGAAGCCCCCTGAATTAAACGATGGTGATCTGTCCACCACGTTAGAGAGTGTCGAACAATCGGTTTTAAAGATATTAATTGAGATATCTTTGTGTAATCCTTGCACCATTGATTCAGCATACAAAGCTGAAGAGGTCGCATGTGAAAACGAGCAAAGGGGATCGCGTCCGATGTAGCAGTCATAAGACCTAGAATTTCCATGCATAAGGCTACCGAAGGGAATGATTGTGACTGAAGGTTTCGACAAGCTGCCATCAGTTTTAGACGCCTCTTGTCTGTTAAAGACAGAGTCATGGACACTGAATCTATTTGGAAACCCAGAAAGGTTACCCTTGTCTGAGGAATCAATGAACTTTTTGGTAAATTGATCCTCCAACCATGATCTTGAAGAAACAACACAAGTTGATTCGTATGAAATTCTGCTAAATGTAAAGACTGAGCAAGTACCAAGATATCGTCCAAATAAGGAAATACCACAATACCCTGTTCTCTGATTACAGACAGAAGGGCACCGAGAACCTTTGTAAAAATTCTTGGAGCTGTAGCAAGGCCAAACGGCAGAGCCACAAACTGGTAATGCTTGTCCAGAAAAGAGAATCTCAGGAACCGATAATGATCCGGATGAATCGGAATATGCAGATATGCATCCTGTAAATCTATTGTGGACATATAATTCCCTTGCTGAACAAAAGGCAAGATAGTCCTTACAGTTACCATCTTGAACGTTGGTATCCTTACATAACGATTCAATATTTTTAGATCCAGAACTGGTCTGAAGGAATTCTCCTTCTTTGGTACAATGAAGAGATTTGAATAAAACCCCATCCCCTGTTCCTGAACTGGAACTGGCATAATTACTCCAGTCAACTCTAGATCTGAAACACAATTCAGAAATGCTTGAGCTTTTACTGGATTTACTGGGACACGGGCAAGAAAAAATCTCTTTGCAGGAGGTCTCATCTTGAAACCAATTCTGTACCCTTCTGAAACAATGTTCTGAATCCAAAGATTGTGAACAGAATTGATCCAAATTTCTTTGAAAAAACGTAACCTGCCCCCTACCAGCTGAGCTGGAATGAGGGCCGCACCTTCATGTGGACTTAGAAGCAGGCTTTGCCTTTCTGGCTGGCTTGGATTTATTCCAGATTGGAGATGGTTTCCAAACTCAAACTGCTCCTGAGGATGAAGGATCAGGTTTTTGTTCTTTGTTGAAACGAAAGGAACGAAAACGATTATTAGCTCTGTTTTTACCCTTAGATTTTTTATCCTGTGGTAAAAAAGTTCCTTTCCCAACAGTAACAGTTGAAATAATAGAATCCAACTGAGAACCAAATAATTTGTTACCCTGGAAAGAAATGGAAAGTAGAGTTGATTTAGAAGCCATATCAGCATTCCAAGTCTTAAGCCATAAAGCTCTTCTAGCTAAAATAGCTAGAGACATAAACCTGACATCAACTCTGATAATATCAAAGATGGCATCACAGATAAAATTATTAGCATGCTGAAGAAGAATAATAATATCATGAGAATCATGATGTGTTACTTGTTGCGCTAAGGTTTCCAACCAAAAAGTTGAAGCTGCAGCAACATCAGCCAAAGATATAGCAGGTCTAAGAAGATTACCTGAACACAGATAAGCTTTTCTTAGAAAGGACTCAATTTTCCTATCTAAAGGATCCTTAAACGAAGTACCATCTGACGTAGGAATAGTAGTACGTTTAGCAAGGGTAGAAATAGCCCCATCAACTTTAGGGATTTTGTCCCAAAATTCTTATCTGTCAGACGGCACAGGATATAATTGCTTAAAACGTTTAGAGGGAGTAAATGAATTACCCAATTTATCCCATTCTTTGGAAATTACTGCAGAAATAGCATTAGGAACAGGAAAAACTTCTGGAATAACCACAGGAGATTTAAATACCTTATCCAAACGTTTAGAATTAGTATCAAGAGGACCAGAATCCTCTATTTCTAAAGCAATTAGAACTTCTTTAAGTAAAGAACGAATAAATTCCATTTTAAATAAATATGAAGATTTATCAGCATCAACCTCTGAGACAGAATCCTCTGAACCAGAAGAGTTATCAGAATCAGAATGATGATGTTCATTTAAAAATTCATCTGTAGGGAGAGAAGTTTTAAAAGATTTTTTACGTTTAC
The DNA here is from genome assembly GCF_027579735.1 of Bombina bombina. Lineage (NCBI taxonomy): Eukaryota > Metazoa > Chordata > Amphibia > Anura > Bombinatoridae > Bombina > Bombina bombina. The sequence goes on along the minus strand of NC_069499.1, from coordinate 1,507,511,423 downwards.
TAGAAGGAGAAATAACAGACATAGCCTTCTTTATGGATTCAGAAACAAAATCTCTTATGTTATCAGGAACATTCTGCACCTTAGATGTTGAAGGAACTGCAACAGGCAATGGTACTTTACTAAAGGAAATATTATCTGCTTTAACAAGTTTGTCATGACAATCAATACAAACAACAGCTGGAGGAATAGCTACCAAAAGTTTACAGCAGATACACTTAGCTTTGGTAGATCCAGCACTAGACAGCGATTTTCCTGTAGTATCTTCTGACTCAGATGCAACGTGAGACATCTTGCAATATGTAAGAGAAAAAACAACAACATATAAAGCAAAATTGATCAAATTCCTTAAATGACAGTTTCAGGAATGGGAAAAAATGCCAAAAAACAAGCTTCTAGCAACCAGAAGCAATGAAAAATGAGACTTAAATAATGTGGAGACAAAAGCGACGCCCATATTTTTTAGCGCCAAATAAGACGCCCACATTATTTGGCGCCTAAATGCTTTTTGGCGCCAAAAATGACGCCACATTCGGAACGCCGACATTTTTGGCGCAAAATAACGTCAAAAAATGACGCAACTTCCGGCGACACGTATGACGCCGGAAACGGAAAAGAATTTTTGCGCCAAAAAAGTCTGCGCCAAGAATGACGCAATAAAATGAAGCATTTTCAGCCCCCGCGAGCCTAACAGCCCACAGGGAAAAAAGTCAAATTTTTGAAGGCAAGAAAAAATGATTAAATCAAATGCATTATCCCAAATATGAAACTGACTGTCTGAAAATAAGGAAAGTTGAACATTCTGAGTCAAGGCAAATAAATGTTTGAATACATATATTTAGAACTTTATAAACAAAGTGCCCAACCATAGCTTAGAGTGTCACAGAAAATAAGATTTACTTACCCCAGGACACTCATCTACATGTTTGTAGAAAGCCAAACCAGTACTGAAACGAGAATCAGCAGAGGTAATGGTATATATAAGAGTATATCGTCGATCTGAAAAGGGAGGTAAGAGATGAATCTCTACGACCGATAACAGAGAACCTATGAAATAGACCCCGTAGAAGGAGATCACTGCATTCAAATAGGCAATACTCTCCTCACATCCCTCTGACATTCACTGCACGCTGAGAGGAAAACCGGGCTCCAACTTGCTGCGGAGCGCATATCAATGTAGAATCTAGCACAAACTTACTTCACCACCTCCATCGGAGGCAAAGTTTGTAAAACTGAATTGTGGGTGTGGTGAGGGGTGTATTTATAGGCATTTTGAGGTTTGGGAAACTTTGCCCCTCCTGGTAGGAATGTATATCCCATACGTCACTAGCTCATGGACTCTTGCTAATTACATGAAAGAAAGGATGTTCCAATTCTATCCCATTCGTTACTAATAAAGTTTGCCATACGAACTGGGAGCAGAAAAGTTTGTGGGACCTTCCTGTCTTCATAAACACTATCTAACTTAGGGATCTTAGGTTCCTCAGGTAGCTTAGACTCTGGAACATCTAACGTAGGCAGGACCTCCTTTAGTAAAAAACGCAGATGTTTAATTTTAAATCTAAAGGAGGGTTCCTCCTCCGGAGGAGATTTAGTAATAGAAGTCTCAGACTCCGAAAGTTCACCCTCTGGCGCCACAGAGGTTAATTCATCCTCGTATAGCTGGGTCAAACAAGCTAGATCCAACTGGTAATTAGATTAATCTAAAATAGGAGAACTGTGTTTAACCTTTCTCTAACGTTTCCCAGAGATAGGTAAGGCACTCAGGGCTGCGTACACAGCCGATTGCAACTGCACGGTAAAGTCTGCAGGAAAAAGGCCCCCTCCAGAGGGAGAAAAAGCTGTGTAGTGGGGAACTGCATGTGAAGCGGTTAGGGTAGGAATCTGTCGTTTCACAGAATCCTGAGAGGTCGATGGCTTAGAGCAGTGTTTCCCAACCACGGACCTCAAGTATCCCCAACAGTTGTGGTTTTCATTATAACTTAACTAGAGCACAGGTGAAATAATCAGCTGATGGATGAGAGCAGGTTGTTTACTGATCAGCTGATTACTTCACCTGTGCACTGGTTCAGCTATAATGAAAACCAGGACTGTTGGGGGTACTTGAGGACCGCGGTCAGGAAACACTGGCTTAGAGGGACTAACAGCGCTATGGTTAATAGCAGATTTAGCTCCCTTCTTAGAATTTAAAACAGTACCCAGGCAATTGGAACAAAATTGAGCAGGCGGGCAAACCTCTGCCTCCTCACAATATAATCAGGTATTATTAAGCACTACTGAAGGAGTGGAACCTTCTAACATATTATCAGAGTCCTCCATAGTAGGTATGTAATCCCACAGTAGAAAGAGAAAAACGATACAAAAATAAACGTTTTAAATATAGAAAGGCACCTTTACAAAACCAATGGCTGGGGCACTCATCACATCCAAGACCCAGCCAAGTTGTCAAGAAACGCTCCTCAGGAGTGCTATCTGCAGCAGGATAGTAATGAAGTGAATGAAGCCATGGACTCTCCCTGCCTTATGGAAAGGAATCCCACTTGTTAAAAAGTCTTTCTATGGAAGGACTGTACCTAGGAACTTTCAAAGAAGTACTGTCCTCCCAAGGAATTGTAGTACGCTTCATCAAGTAAAAGTAATACCAGGCCTAGCCATTCCTTGGTAATTTTAACAGTAAGTGCATTAGGTACAGGAAAAAATTCAGGAACCTTAGCAGCAGGCTTGAAAATTAGATCCAAATGAATACGGGAATGTCCCTCAGCCGGCTTGGGATCTTATACTTCTAATGAACGTGATATTTTCGTCCAAGTTAACCTATAAAAAGATGAATCAGAGTACTGTCCAGGGCTCAACATTTCAAATCCTAAGCTAGGCCAAAATGTTACTTGCCATTTCTGATCCTACCCACACCACACTCCCTCTTTGCATATGTTTAGCCATTGCAATACACCCCTCTCTCTCTCAACGCTCTTTCTCCACTCCCTCCTCTCAAATATCTTTTAAACCTCCCCTTCTCTTTAGGGCCATATCTTCTCAGACTCTTTCTTCCCCTCTTCTATCTCTTCACTCATTCTATTTTTCTCTCCTCTCTCTATTAACTACCTTCACTCTCACTGTTCCTCTCCAATCTCTCTCTCGGCCCCTGTTTACCCTTTCAGAAATAACAGTCTAAGCACTAATGGGGTCCATACAATTCAATTTCCATATGCAATAATTTCCATATGCTATAAGATTTGAGTGAACTGTTTGGGCATTCACACACAATCAATAAAAAAATCAAGTCCATATTTCCATGTGCAGATCACATATTTTCACAGCAAACATGCCATAATTTTTTTGAAACATTCTATTTCAATTGGGGAATAAAATCAGAAAATCTATTTATATGATTCTAGCACATACTAAATCGTTATCTGCAATTATTTTAACCCCTGGCTGGCAGACAGGGCTGGAACAAATCACTGTGAAAATTGTTAAATTAAACTTTCTGCAGCCAAAAAGGGTAAAATAATATGGGAAAATCTAAACAGACACAGAAAATGATGATTTATGTGGTTAGGATAATCAGTGAAACCAAAGCAGCTTGACTCAAACAGCACACTTATTGGTCTACACAGAACCAAACTGTTATTCCACAGCCCTAGTAGCATGCAGTCAGAGAGCTACTGCCAGTAAGCCATGTACACCATATGCGGCAAACACTGTATATGACATGGCTATCCTGAAAGTGTTGACTGTACACAAAGAAGTGGTGAAGGTGTCAGCCCTGCACCTCTCTCATTGAAAGAAAGAGTAAGAACAGTTTTTTGGTGTCAGGGCTTGTTTTCTAGGCACCGCAAGCACCCTGGATAATTGAGCGCTGGGTTAGACGATAATAATAAAATGTTTAACACATTTATAAATGTAGATATTGGGATTAAAACTCAGGTTTTTACAATCAAAACCAGATATATGCCACCAGTGGCGGCTGGTGACTTTTGAAGATGGGGGAGCACTAGCCCCCGCCCCTCAGATGGCTCCATCCATTTTAATGTGTGTGTGTAAAAAAATAATAATAAATAAAAAAAAAAGTATGATTATATATATATATATATATATATATGTGTGTGTGTGTGTGTGTGTGTGTGGTGTGTGATGTGATTAGGAAGATGTATGACTCATTTTTACACACAAATGTTACCTGACATTTGCTCCTACAACAAGTTATGAGAGAATTTAAGTTTGCTCATAACATGTAGGAGCAAATGGGTTAAATAAACTGTTCAACTTTGTAAGCTGAGGAAATAATTGAAAAATAATAAAAATGAAGCTTTCAAAACTAAGTGTTATAAACTAAACAGAGACAGTAAGGATCTGGCATACATAGGGCAAGAAAAGTCAGGCTGGCACAATAACATAAATGATAAATCATATAATTAAGCCAAGCAAACCCCTGGCTCCCCTTACCTCTAACGTTTTTTACTTTCACTCCCTAAGCTTTCAGTCTGCGTTTCAGCATGGCTCGGTCTCTCTCAGGCAGAGAGAATGTGGGGGGAGGGGATTGCAGATCGTGCAGTGGCTGCTCTGACAGGATTTTAAAAAGTTTGTATTCTGCCTGAAAAAAGCCCTGTGCAAATAATACAGAATCAGTGTAATGATGCAACCTGGGCTGGCCTGTAGGTGGCGCTGCAGTCAATGCAGTTTTAGAGTGGAAAGTGCTTTTGCCTATACTTCTATCTATCGCACTGCACAGCATGTGCGATAGATAGAAGTATTAGGCAAAAGCCCATTCCACTTTCACCCTAATGATTTAAAAACTGCAATTGTAATGTTTTATAGTCAAAACTGCAGTGGAGCCTGAAAGTTTTTTTTATTTAATAAAAAAAAAGGTTTAAAAATGTAATATTTTTTATTTCTCACTCTTTTTTTTTTGTCTGTCCATCAGGGGTCAGGGGGTACACGTGCTCAAGCGCTTCTATAGAGGAGCCTCCACTGTATGCCACCACATTTCTTGGCACAGTTCAATTAGATTATACTCAACCCACTTACGCCCAGTTGTGGTACTAAGTATCCACTTCAAAGACTATGCACACCTTAGTAGAGGTTCTTATTGAATAATCTTGGAGACAGAACATAACAAATAGAATGTACTGCAAAGTTTGAAAGTCCAAAAGACACCACAAAATGTTCCTATATTGTCTGATAGAAATAATATATACAACTGGATATTTTAAAGGAACACTGAACCCAAATTTTCTTCTTTTGATTCAGATAGAGCATGCAATTTTAAGCAACTTTCTAATTTACTCCAATTATCACATGTTCTTCATTCAATGTCCCTTTAAAGGGACACTGAACCCAAATGTTTTCTTTCGTGATTGAGATAGAGCATGATATTTTAAGCAACTTTCTAATTTACTACTATTATCAAATTGTCTTCATTCTCTTGGTATCTTTATTTGAAATGCAAGAATGTAAGTTTAGATGCCGGCCCATTTTTGGTGAACAACCTGGGTTGTCCTTGCCGATTGGTGGATAAATTCATCCACCAATAAAAAAGTGCTGTCCAGAGTTCTGAACAAAAAAAAAAAGCTTAGATGCCTTCTTTTTCAAATAAAGATAGCAAGAGAACAAAGAAAAAATGATAATAGGAGGAAATTAGAAAGTTGCTTAAAATTGCATGCTATATCTGAATCACGAAAGAAAAAAATTGGGTTCAGTGTCCCTTTACGTGTTAAAGTAAACAAGAAAATTAAATAATATGTAATAATTTCCATGTATTGTCTGTTCCTTAAAGGGACATGAAATCCAATTTCAATATTCAGATAGAACAGAGGTTTTCAAAGTCTCACACAGTGAGGCTCCCCTTTGGTGAAACTTTCAAGATGCCAAAGAAATGGCAGAGGCTTTCTGACCTTTCCTAGAACCAGAAAAGACAACAAATAGACTAGAAGTCTTCCTGAAATCCTTAGTAGCCTCAATATACTATTTCAAAGCCCTTACCACATCCAAAGATGTGTTATGTTGTTAGAATTCACAACCTTAGGAAGAAATTTAAACAAAGTAAGCAAAACAGCTTTATCTTGATGAAAAATAAAAAAAGGAGACTCACAAGAGAGAGCAGACAACTCAGAAACTCTTCTAGCAGAAGAGATAGCCAAAAGGAACAATACTTTCCAAGAAAGTAGCTTAATAACCAAAGAATGCAAAGGCTCAAAAGGAGGAGCCTGCAAAACCTTCAAAACCAAATTAAGACTTCATGGAGGAGAAATAGACTTAATAACAGGCTTGATACGGTCTAAAGCCTGAACAAAACAGTGAATATCAGGAAGTTTAGCAATCTTTCTATGAAATAAAACAGAAAGAACAGAAATTTGTCCCTTCAAAGTACTTGCAGACAAACCTTTATCCAAACCATCCTGAAGAAACTGTAAAATTCTAGGAATTCTAAAAGAATGCCAAGAGAATTTATGAGAAGAACACCATGAAATATAGGTTTTCCAAACCCGATAATAAAGCTTCCTTGAAACAGACTTACGAGCCTGCAACATAGTATTGATCACTGAGTCAGAGAAACCTCTATGACTAAGGACTAAATGTTCAATTTCCATACCTTCAAATTTAGTGATTTGAGATCCTGATGGAAAAACGGCCCTTGAGACAGAAGGTCTGGCACTGGACATCCGGACAAGATCTGCATATCAAAACCTGTGAGGCCATGCTGGTGCTATCAGAAACACATTATGATCTTGGAGATCACCCTTGGAAGAAGAACTAGAGGCTGAAATATATAAGTCATTTGGTAAGACCAAGGAACTGCTAACGCATCCACCATCTCCGCCTGAGAATCCTTGGACATGGAAAGGTATCTGGGAAGTTACCTGTTTAGATGGGAAGCCATCAGATCCATTTCTGGAAGACCCCACATCTGTACAATCTGAAAAAACACATCTGGATGGAGAGACCACTATCCCGGATGCAAAGTCTGACGGCTGAGATAATTAGACAAGAGTTGGATTCCACCCAAGAAAGTATCTGTGATACTTCTTTCATTGCTAAAGGACTGCAAGTCCCTCCCTGATGATTGCCATATGCCACAGATGTCATATTGTATGTCTGAAATAAAAAATAAATAAAAAGTTCTCTCTTTAATAGAGGCCAAGCCTAAAGAGCCCTGAAAATAGCACGTAGTTCTAAGATATTGATAGGTATTTGATACCCTTGAGAGACAATGCTCTGAATCCACTGATTCTGAACAGAATCTGCCCAAATGTTTTGAAACAATTTCAATCTGCCCCCCACCAGTTGAACTGGATTGAGGGTTGCACTTTCATGCAGTCTTAGGGGCTGGCTTTGGCTTCTTATAAGGCTTGGATTTATTCCAACTTGAAGATGGCTTCCAATTGGAACCAGAGTTCATAGGGGAAGGAGTGGTTTTCTGTTCTCTATTCTGATGAAAGGAACAAAACCGATTAGAAGCTTTATATTTACCCTTAGACTTTTTATCTTGGGGGAGAAAACTCCCTTCCCCCCAGTGATAGTCGAAATAATATAATCCAACTGAGAACCAAATAAATTATTACCCTGGAAAGATAAAGATAGTAATCTGGATTTAGATACCATGTCAGCATCCATGATTTAAGCCATAAGGCTCGTCTAGCTAGAATAGCTAAAGACATAGATTTAACATCAATCTTGATGATATCAAAAATAGCATCACAGATAAATTGATTAGTATGTTGAAGCAAACAAACAATGCTAGACAAATGAGAATCTGTTTCCTGATGTGCTAAGCTATCCAACCAAAAAGTTGATGCAGCCGCAACATCAGCCATAGAAATGGCAGGCCTGAGAATATAGCCAGAATGTAAATAAGCTTTCCTTAGATCAGATTCAATCTTCCTATCTAAAGGATCCTTAAAAACATAATTTATGCTTACCTGATAAATTCCTTTCTTCTGTTGTGTGATCAGTCCACGGGTCATCATTACTTCTGGGATATAACTCCTCCCCAACAGGAAATGCAAGAGGATTCACCCAGCAGAGCTGCATATAGCTCCTCCCCTCTACGTCAGTCCCAGTCATTCGACCAAGAATCAACGAGAAAGGAGTAACCAAGGGTGAAGTGGTGACTGGAGTATAATTTAAAAAATATTTACCTGCCTTAAAACAGGGCGGGCCGTGGACTGATCACACAACAGAAGAAAGGAATTTATCAGGTAAGCATAAATTATGTTTTCTTCTGTTATGTGTGATCAGTCCACGGGTCATCATTACTTCTGGGATACCAATACCAAAGCAAAAGTACACGGATGACGGGAGGGATAGGCAGGCTCATTATACAGAAGGAACCACTGCCTGAAGAACCTTTCTCCCAAAAATAGCCTCCGAAGAAGCAAAAGTGTCAAATTTGTAAAATTTGGAAAAAGTATGAAGCGAAGACCAAGTTGCAGCCTTGCAAATCTGTTCAACAGAGGCCTCATTCTTAAAGGCCCAAGTGGAAGCCACAGCTCTAGTGGAGTGGGCTGTAATTCTTTCAGGAGGCTGCTGTCCAGCAGTCTCATAGGCTAAACGTATTATGCTACGAAGCCAAAAAGAGAGAGAGGTAGCAGAAGCTTTTTGACCTCTCCTCTGTCCAGAATAAACGACAAACAGGGAAGAAGTTTGGCGAAAATCTTTAGTTGCCTGCAAGTAGAACTTGAGGGCACGAACTACATCCAGATTGTGTAGAAGACGTTCCTTCTTTGAAGAAGGATTTGGACACAAGGATGGAACAACAATCTCTTGATTGATATTCCTGTTAGTGACTACCTTAGGTAAGAACCCAGGTTTAGTACGCAGAACTACCTTGTCTGAGTGAAAAATCAGATAAGGAGAATCACAATGTAAGGCTGATAACTCAGAGACTCTTCGAGCCGAGGAAATAGCCATTAAAAACAGAACTTTCCAAGATAACAATTTTATATCAATGGAATGAAGGGGTTCAAACGGAACACCTTGTAAAACGTTAAGAACTAAGTTTAAACTCCATGGCGGAGCAACAGCTTTAAACACAGGCTTGATCCTAGCTAAAGCCTGACAAAAAGCCTGGACGTCTGGATTTTCTGACAGACGCCTGTGTAACAAGATGGACAGAGCTGAAATCTGTCCCTTTAATGAACTAGCTGATAAACCCTTTTCTAAACCTTCTTGTAGAAAAGACAATATCCTAGCGATCCTAACCTTACTCCAGGAGTAACCTTTGGATTCGCACCAGTATAGGTATTTACGCCATATTTTATGGTAAATCCTTCTGGTAACAGGCTTCCTAGCCTGTATCAGGGTATCAATAACCGACTCAGAAAAACCACGTTTTGATAAAATCAAGCGTTCAATTTCCAAGCAGTCAGCTTCAGAGAAGTTAGATTTTGATGTTTGAATGGACCCTGTATCAGAAGGTCCTGTCTTAGAGGTAGAGACCAAGGCGGACAGGATGACATGTCCACTAGATCTGCATACCAAGTCCTGCGTGGCCATGCAGGCGCTATTAGAATCACTGATGCTCTCTCCTGTTTGATTTTGGCAATCAATCGAGGAAGCAGCGGGAAGGGTGGAAACACATAAGCCATCCCGAAGTTCCAAGGTGCTGTCAAAGCATCTATCAGAACCGCTCCCGGATCCCTGGATCTGGACCCGTAGTGAGGAAGTTTGGCGTTCTGGCGAGACGCCATGAGATCTATCTCTGGTTTGCCCCAACGTCGAAGTATTTGGGCAAAGACCTCCGGATGAAGTTCCCACTCCCCCGGATGAAAAGTCTGGCGACTCAAGAAATCCGCCTCCCAGTTCTCCACTCCCGGGATGTGGATTGCTGACAGGTGGCAAGAGTGAGACTCTGCCCAGCGAATTATCTTTGATACTTCCATCATTGCTAGGGAGCTTCTTGTCCCTCCCTGATGGTTGATGTAAGCTACAGTCGTGATGTTGTCCGACTGAAACCTGATGAACCCCCGAGTTGTTAATTGGGGCCAAGCCAGAAGGGCATTGAGAACTGCTCTCAATTCCAGAATGTTTATTGGAAGGAGACTCTCCTCCTGATTCCATAGTCCCTGAGCCTTCAGAGAATTCCAGACAGCGCCCCAACCTAGTAGGCTGGCGTCTGTTGTTACAATTGTCCAGTCTGGCCTGCTGAATGGCATCCCCCTGGACAGGTGTGGCCGATAAAGCCACCATAGAAGAGAATTTCTGGTCTCTTGATTCAGATTCAGAGTAGGGGACAAATCTGAGTAATCCCCATTCCACTGACTTAGCATGCACAATTGCAGCGGTCTGAGGTGTAGGCGTGCAAAAGGTACTATGTCCATTGCCGCTACCATTAAGCCGATCACCTCCATGCATTGAGCTACTGACGGGTGTTGAATGGAATGAAGGACACGGCATGCATTTTGAAGCTTTGTTAACCTGTCTTCTGTCAGGTAAATCTTCATTTCTACAGAATCTATAAGAGTCCCCAAGAATGGAACTCTTGTGAGAGGAAAAAGAGAACTCTTCTTTTCGTTCACTTTCCATCCATGCGACCTTAGAAATGCCAGAACTAACTCTGTATGAGACTTGGCAGTCTGAAAGCTTGAAGCTTGTATTAGAATGTCGTCTAGGTACGGAGCTACCGAAATCCCTCGCGGTCTTAGTACCGCCAGAAGGGCACCCAGAACCTTTGTGAAGATTCTTGGAGCCGTAGCCAATCCGAATGGAAGAGCTACAAACTGGTAGTGCCTGTCTAAGAAGGCAAACCTTAGATACCGGTGATGATCTTTGTGGATCGGTATGTGAAGGTAAGCATCTTTTAAATCCACTGTGGTCATGTACTGACCCTTTTGGATCATCATGCAGGAAATATAAAAGTAACTGACTGGAATTTTTTGATGCGTAGCAAAGAGCGCCAAAAACGGCCCCTCCCTCTCCCACACAGCAGTGAAGAGAAACGAAACTGTCACAAATAAAAGCAAAAAAGGCTGCCAAGTGGAAAATAATGCCCAAATATTTATTCACACAGTACCTCAGCAATGTAAACGATTCTACATTCCAGCAAAAACGTTTAACATGATAAATAGTTATTAAAAGGATTAGTGACCTTTAACAGAGTAGTTCCGGTGAAATACCATCCCCAGAATACTGAAGTGTATACATACATGTCATTTTAACGGTATGGCAGGATTTTCTCATCAATTCCATTCAGAAAATAAAAACTGCTACATACCTCAATGCAGATTCATCTGCCCGCTGTCCCCTGATCTGAAGCCTTTACCTCCCTCAGATGGCCGAGAACAGCAATATGATCTTAACAACTCCGGTTAAAATCATAGTAAAAAACTCTGGCAGATTCTTCCTCAAACTCTGCCAGAGAAGTAATAACACGCTCCGGTGCTATTGTAAAATAACAAACTTTTGATTGAAGTCATAAAAACTAAGTATAATCACCATAGTCCTCTCACACATCCTATCTAGTCGTTGGGTGCAAGAGAATGACTGGGACTGACGTAGAGGGGAGGAGCTATATGCAGCTCTGCTGGGTGAATCCTCTTGCATTTCCTGTTGGGGAGGAGTTATATCCCAGAAGTAATGATGACCCGTGGACTGATCACACATAACAGAAGAAAGAGGCATTATCTTCCATAGGAATAGTAGTACATTTGGCAAGAGTAGAAATAGCCCCATCAACCTTAGGGACTTTTTCCCAAAACTCCAAATTAGCCAATAGTAAAGGATATAGCTTCTTAAACCTAGAAGAAGGATTAAAAGAAGCACCAGGCTTAGACCATTCCTTAGAAATCACATCAGAAACCGCAGCTGGAACAGGAAAAACCTCAGGAGTAATCACAGAAGGTTTAAAAACAGAATTTAAACATTTACAGGTTTTGTTATCAAGAGGATCAGACTCCTCAATACCCAAAGTAACTAATACTTCTTTCAACAAAGACCGAATATATTCAATCTTAAAAAGATAAGAAGATTTATCAATTTCAATCTCTGAAGTAGGATCTTCTGATGCAGAGAGATCCTCTTCAGAGGAGAATATTTCAGTATGTTGTCGGTCATCACAAATTTCATTAGTTTTATGAGAAGTTTTAAAAGACCTTTTACATTTATTAGAAGGTGGAATATCAGACATAGCCTTCTGTATTGCATCAGCAATATCATTTTTCATATCAACAGGGAAATCATGTACATTACATGTTGAGGGAACAACAGGGGCTGTACTAATACTAATAGAAACATTATCGGCATGCAAAAGCTTATCATGACGACAACTGTTACATAATATAGCCGGAGATATAATCTCAGCTTGCTTACAACAGATACACTTAGCTTTGGTAGAAATGTGTTCAGGCAGCATGGTTCCTACAGAAGCTTCTGAGACAGGATCAGACTGAGACATCTTGCAAAATGTAAAAGAAAAAGATAACATTTAAACAAAATATCCAATTTCCTCATTTAGCAGTTTCAGTTTTCAGGAATGGGAAAAATGCATATGCTAAATAGGCAGAAAAAGAAACATCATAGCCCTCTAGAATATAAAGAGAGCAAGGAGCATAAAGGAAGTGGGGTAATATAACCCAAAAATATTTGGCGCCAAGAATGACGCATGATGCAAAGGGAAGTGAAATTTTTGCCACTAACCAACATCAGGAAATGACGCAACTCGCGTGCCTATAAATACACCCCTCACCACACCCACAATTCAGTTTAACGAATAGCCAAGAAGTGGGGTGATAAAAAAGTGCGAAAGCATATAAAATAAGGAATTGGAATAATTGTGCTTTATACAAAAATCATAACCACCACAAAAAAAAGGGCGGGCCTCATGGACTCTTGCTAATATGAAAGAAATGAATTTATCAGGTAAGTTCTTACATAAATTATGTTTTCTTTCATGTAATTAGCAAGAGTCCATGAGCTAGTGACGTATGGGATAATGATTACCCAAGATGTGGATCTTTCCACACAAGAGTCACTAGAGAGGGAGGGATAAAATAAAGACAGCCAATTCCTGCTGAAAATAATCCACACCCAAAATAAAGTTTAACGAAAAACATAAGCAGAAGATTCAGACTGAAACTGCTGCCTGAAGTACTTTTCTACCAAAAACTGCTTCAGAAGAAGAAAATACATCAAAATGGTAGAATTTAGTAAAAGTATGCAAAGAGGACCAAGTTGCTGCTTTGCAAATCTGATCAACCGAAGCTTCATTCCTAAACGCCCAGGAAGTAGAAACTGACCTGGTAGAATGAGCTGTAATCCTCTGAGGCGGAGTTTTACCCGACTCAACATAGGCAAGATGAATTAAAGATTTCAACCAAGATGCCAAAGAAATGGCAGAAGCTTTCTGGCCTTTTCTAGAACCGGAAAAGATAACAAATAGACTAGAAGTCTTTCGGAAAGACTTAGTAGCTTCAACATAATATTTCAAAGCTCTAACAACATCCAAAGAATGCAATGATTTCTCCTTAGAATTCTTAGGATTAGGACATAATGAAGGAACCACAATTTCTCTACTAATGTTGTTGGAATTCACAACTTTAGGTAAAAATTCAAAAGAAGTTCGCAACACCGCCTTATCCTGATGAAAAATCAGAAAAGGAGACTCACAAGAAAGAGCAGATAATTCAGAAACTCTTCTGGCAGAAGAGATGGCCAAAAGGAACAAAACTTTCCAAGAAAGTAATTTAATGTCCAATGAATGCATAGGTTCAAAAGGAGGAGCTTGAAGAGCTCCCAGAACCAAATTCAAACTCCAGGGAGGAGAAATTGACTTAATGACAGGTTTTATACGAACCAAAGCTTGTACAAAACAATAAATATCAGGAAGAATAGCAATCTTTCTGTGAAAAAGAACAGAAAGAGCAGAGATTTGTCCTTTCAAGGAACTTGCAGACAAACCCTTATCTAAACCATCCTGAAGAAACTGTAAAATTCTCGGTATTCTAAAAGAATGCCAAGAAAAATGATGAGAAAGACACCAAGAAATATAAGTCTTCCAGACTCTATAATATATCTCTCTAGATACAGATTTACGAGCCTGTAACATAGTATTAATCACAGAGTCAGAGAAACCTCTTTGACCAAGAATCAAGCGTTCAATCTCCATACCTTTAAATTTAAGGATGTCAGATCCTGATGGAAAAAAGGACCTTGTGACAGAAGGTCTGGTCTTAACGGAAGAGTCCACGGTTGGCAAGAGGCCATCCGGACAAGATCTGCATACCAAAACCTGTGAGGCCATGCCGGAGCTACCAGCAGAACAAACGAGCATTCCTTCAGAATCTTGGAGATTACTCTTGGAAGAAGAACTAGAGGCGGAAAGATATAGGCAGGATGATACTTCCAAGGAAGTGATAATGCATCCACTGCCTCCGCCTGAGGATCCCGGGATCTGGACAGATACCTGGGAAGTTTCTTGTTTAGATGAGACGCCATCAGATCTATTTCTGGAAGTTCCCACATTTGAACAATCTGAAGAAATACCTCTGGGTGAAGAGACCATTCGCCCGGATGCAACGTTTGGCGACTGAGATAATCCGCTTCCCAATTGTCTACACCTGGGATATGAACCGCAGAGATTAGACAGGAGCTGGATTCCGCCCAAACCAAAATTCGAGATACTTCTTTCATAGCCAGAGGACTGTGAGTACCTCCTTGATGATTGATGTATGCCACAGTTGTGACATTGTCTGTCTGAAAACAAATGAACGATTCTCTCTTCAGAAGAGGCCAAAACTGAAGAGCTCTGAAAATTGCACGGAGTTCCAAAATATTGATCGGTAATCTCACCTCCTGAGATTCCCAAACTCCTTGTGCCGTCAGAGATCCCCACACAGCTCCCCAACCTGTGAGACTTGCATCTGTTGAAATTACAGTCCAGGTCGGAAGCACAAAAGAAGCCCCCTGAATTAAACGATGGTGATCTGTCCACCACGTTAGAGAGTGTCGAACAATCGGTTTTAAAGATATTAATTGAGATATCTTTGTGTAATCCTTGCACCATTGATTCAGCATACAGAGCTGAAGAGGTCGCATGTGAAAACGAGCAAAGGGGATCGCGTCCGATGCAGCAGTCATAAGACCTAGAATTTCCATGCATAAGGCTACCGAAGGGAATGATTGTGACTGAAGGTTTCGACAAGCTGAAATCAATTTTAGACGTCTCTTGTCTGTTAAAGACAGAGTCATGGACACTGAATCTATCTGGAAACCCAGAAAGGTTACCCTTGTCTGAGGAATCAATGAACTTTTTGGTAAATTGATCCTCCAACCATGATCTTGAAGAAACAACACAAGTCGATTCGTATGAGATTCTGCTAAATGTAAAGACTGAGCAAGTACCAAGATATCGTCCAAATAAGGAAATACCACAATACCCTGTTCTCTGATTACAGACAGAAGGGCACCGAGAACCTTTGTAAAAATTCTTGGAGCTGTAGCTAGGCCAAACGGCAGAGCCACAAACTGGTAATGCTTGTCCAGAAAAGAGAATCTCAGGAACTGATAATGATCTGGATGAATCGGAATATGCAGATATGCATCCTGTAAATCTATTGTGGACATATAATGCCCTTGCTGAACAAAAGGCAAGATAGTCCTTACAGTTACCATCTTGAACGTTGGTATCCTTACATAACGATTCAATATTTTTAGATCCAGAACTGGTCTGAAGGAATTCTCCTTCTTTGGTACAATGAAGAGATTTGAATAAAACCCCATCCCCTGTTCCGGAACTGGAACTGGCATAATTACTCCAGCCAACTCTAGATCTGAAACACAATTCAGAAATGCTTGAGCTTTCACTGGATTTACTGGGACACGGGAAAGAAAAAATCTCTTTGCAGGAGGTCTCATCTTGAAACCAATTCTGTACCCCTCTGAAACAATGTTCTGAATCCAAAGATTGTGAACAGAATTGATCCAAATTTCTTTGAAAAAACGTAACCTGCCCCCTACCAGCTGAGCTGGAATGAGGGCCGCACCTTCATGAGGACTTAGAAGCAGGCTTTGCCTTTCTAGCAGGCTTGGATTTATTCCAGACTGGAGAAGGTTTCCAAACTGAAACTGCTCCTGAGGATGAAGGATTAGGCTTTTGTTCTTTGTTGAAACGAAAGGAACGAAAACGATTATTAGCCCTGTTTTTACCTTTAGATTTTTTTATCCTGTGGTAAAAAAGTTCCTTTCCCACCAGTAACAGTTGAGATAATAGAATCCAACTGAGAACCAAATAATTTGTTACCCTGGAAAGAAATGGAAAGTAGAGTTGATTTAGAAGCCATATCAGCATTCCAAGTCTTAAGCCATAAAGCTCTTCTAGCTAAAATAGCTAGAGACATAAACCTGACATCAACTCTGATAATATCAAAAATGGCATCACAGATAAAATTATTAGCATGCTGAAGAAGAATAATAATATCATGAGAATCATGATCTGTTACTTGTTGCGCTAAAGTTTCCAACCAAAAAGTTGAAGCTGCAGCAACATCAGCCAAAGATATAGCAGGTCTAAGAAGATTACCTGAACACAGATAAGCTTTTCTTAGAAAGGATTCAATTTTCCTGTCTAAAGGATCCTTAAACGAAGTACCATCTGACGTAGGAATAGTAGTACGTTTAGCAAGGGTAGAAATAGCCCCATCAACTTTAGGGATTTTGTCCCAAAATTCTAATCTGTCAGACGGCACAGGATATAATTGTTTAAAACGTTTAGAAGGAGTAAATGAATTACCCAATTTATCCCATTCTTTGGAAATTACTGCCGAAATAGCATTAGGAACAGGAAAAACTTCTGGAATAACCACAGGAGATTTAAATACCTTATCCAAACGTTTAGAATTAGTATCAAGAGGACCAGAATCCTCTATTTCTAAAGCAATTAGTACTTCTTTAAGTAAAGAACGAATAAATTCCATTTTAAATAAATATGAAGATTTATCAGCATCAATCTCTGAGACAGAATCCTCTGAACCAGAAGAGTCATCAGAATCAGAATGATGATGTTCATTTAAAAATTCATCTGTAGGGAGAGAAGTTTTAAAAGATTTTTTACGTTTACTAGAAGGAGAAATAACAGACATAGCCTTCTTTATGGATTCAGAAACAAAATCTCTTATGTTATCAGGAACATTCTGCACCTTAGATGTTGAAGGAACTGCAACAGACAATGGTACTTTACTAAAGGAAATATTATCTGCATTAACAAGTTTGTCATGACAATTAATACAAACAACAGCCGGAGGAATAGCTACCAAAAGTTTACAGCAGATACACTTAGCTTTGGTAGATCCAGCACTAGACAGCGATTTTCCTGTAGTATCTTCTGACTCAGATGCAACGTGAGACATCTTGCAATATGTAAGAGAAAAAACAACATATAAAGCAAAATTGATCAAATTCCTTAAATGACAGTTTCAGGAATGGGAAAAAATGCCAAAGAACAAGCTTCTAGCAACCAGAAGCAATGAAAAATGAGACTTAAATAATGTGGAGACAAAAGCGACGCCCATATTTTTTAGCGCCAAAAAAGACGCCCACATTATTTGGCGCCTAAATGCTTTTGGCGCCAAAAATGACGCCACATCCGGAACGCCGACACTTTTGGCGCAAAATAACGTCAAAAAAATGACGCAACTTCCGGTGACACGTATGACACCGGAAACGGAAAAGATTTTTTGCGGCAAAAAAGTCCGCGCCAAGAATGACGCAATAAAATGAAGCATTTTCAGCCCCCGCGAGCCTAACAGCCCACAGGGAAAAAGAGTCAAATTTTTTGAAGGTAAGAAAAAATGATTAATTCAAATGCATTATCCCAAATATGAAACTGACTGTCTGAAAAACATAATTTATGTAAGAACTTACCTGATAAATTCATTTCTTTCATATTAACAAGAGTCCATGAGCTAGTGACGTATGGGATATACATTCCTACCAGGAGGGGCAAAGTTTCCCAAACCTCAAAATGCCTATAAATACACCCCTCACCACACCCACAAATCAGTTTAACGAATAGCCAAGAAGTGGGGTGATAAGAAAAAGTGCGAAGCATATAAAATAAGGAATTGGAATAATTGTGCTTTATACAAAAAAATCATAACCACCACAAAAAAGGGTGGGCCTCATGGACTCTTGTTAATATGAAAGAAATGAATTTATCAGGTAAGTTCTTACATAAATTATGTTTTCTTTCATGTAATTAACAAGAGTCCATGAGCTAGTGACGTATGGGATAATGACTACCCAAGATGTGGATCTTTCCACACAAGAGTCACTAGAGAGGGAGGGATAAAATAAAGACAGCCAATTCCTGCTGAAAATAATCCACACCCAAAATAAAGTTTAACAAAAAACATAAGCAGAAGATTCAAACTGAAACCGCTGCCTGAAGAACTTTTCTACCAAAAACTGCTTCAGAAGAAGAAAATACATCAAAATGGTAGAATTTAGTAAAAGTATGCAAAGAAGACCAAGTTGCTGCTTTGCAGATCTGGTCAACCGAAGCTTCATTCCTAAACGCCCAGGAAGTAGATACTGACCTAGTAGAATGAGCTGTAATTCTTTGAGGCGGAGTTTTACCCGACTCAACATAGGCAAGATGAATTAAAGATTTCAACCAAGATGCCAAAGAAATTGCAGAAGCTTTCTGGCCTTTCCTAGAACCGGAAAAGATAACAAATAGACTAGAAGTCTTACGGAAAGATTTCGTAGCTTCAACATAATATTTCAAAGCTCTAACAACATCCAAAGAATGCAATGATTTCTCCTTAGAATTCTTAGGATTAGGACATAATGAAGGAACCACAATTTCTCTACTAATGTTGTTGGAATTCACAACTTTAGGTAAAAATTCAAAAGAAGTTCGCAACACCGCCTTATCCTGATGAAAAATCAGAAAAGGAGACTCACACGAAAGAGCAGATAATTCAGAAACTCTTCTAGCAGAAGAGATGGCCAAAAGGAACAAAACTTTCCAAGAAAGTAATTTAATGTCCAATAAATGCATAGGTTCAAACGGAGGAGCTTGAAGAGCTCCCAGAACCAAATTCAAACTCCAAGGAGGAGAAATTGACTTAATGACAGGTTTTATACGAACTAAAGCTTGTACAAAACAATGAATATCAGGAAGAATAGCAATCTTTCTGTGAAAAAGAACAGAAAGAGCAGAGATTTGTCCTTTCAAAGAACTTGCGGACAAACCCTTATCCAAACCATCCTGAAGAAATTGTAAAATTCTCGGTATTCTAAAAGAATGCCAAGAAAAATGATGAGAAAGACACCATGAAATATAAGTCTTCCAGACTCTATAATATATCTCTCGAGATACAGATTTACGAGCCTGTAACATAGTATTAATCACGGAGTCAGAGAAACCTCTATGACCAAGAATCAAGCGTTCAATCTCCATACCTTTAAATTTAAGGATTTCAGATCCGGATGGAAAAAAGGACCTTGTGACAGAAGGTCTGGTCTTAACGGAAGAGTCCATGGCTGGCAAGATGCCATCCGGACAAGATCCGCATACCAAAACCTGTGAGGCCATGCCGGAGCTATTAGCAGAACAAACGAGCATTCCCTCAGAATCTTGGAGATTACTCTTGGAAGAAGAACTAGAGGCGGAAAGATATAGGCAGGATGATACTTCCAAGGAAGTGATAATGCATCCACTGCCTCCGCCTGAGGATCCCGGGATCTGGACAGATACCTGGGAAGTTTCTTGTTTAGATGAGAGGCCATCAGATCTATCTCTGGGAGCCCCCACAATTGAACAATCTGAAGAAATACCTCTGGGTGAAGAGACCATTCGCCCGGATGCAACGTTTGGCGACTGAGATAATCCGCTTCCCAATTGTCTACACCTGGGATATGAACCGCAGAGATTAGACAGGAGCTGGATTCCGCCCAAACCAAAATTCGAGATACTTCTTTCATAGCCAGAGGACTGTGAGTCCCTCCTTGATGATTGATGTATGCCACAGTTGTGACATTGTCTGTCTGAAAACAAATGAACGATTCTCTCTTCAGAAGAGGCCAAAACTGAAGAGCTCTGAAAATTGCACGGAGTTCCAAAATATTGATCGGTAATCTCACCTCCTGAGATTCCCAAACTCCTTGTGCCGTCAGAGATCCCCACACAGCTCCCCAACCTGTGAGACTTGCATCTGTTGAAATTACAGTCCAGGTCGGAAGAACAAAAGAAGCCCCCTGAATTAAACGATGGTGATTTGTCCACCACGTTAGAGAGTGTCGAACAATCGGTTTTAAAGATATTAATTGAGATATCTTCGTGTAATCCCTGCACCATTGGTTCAGCATACAGAGCTGAAGAGGTCGCATGTGAAAACGAGCAAAGGGGATCGCGTCCGATGCAGCAGTCATAAGACCTAGAATTTCCATGCATAAGGCTACCGAAGGGAATGATTGTGACTGAAGGTTTCGACAAGCTGATATCAATTTTAGACGTCTCTTGTCTGTTAAAGACAGAGTCATGGACACTGAATCTATCTGGAAACCCAGAAAGGTTACCCTTGTTTGAGGAATCAAAGAACTTTTTGGTAAATTGATCCTCCAACCATGATCTTGAAGAAACAACACAAGTCGATTCGTATGAGACTCTGCTAAATGTAAAGACGGAGCAAGTACCAAGATATCGTCCAAATAAGGAAATACCACAATACCCTGTTCTCTGATTACAGACAGAAGGGCACCGAGAATCTTTGTGAAAATTCTTGGAGCTGTAGCAAGGCCAAACGGTAGAGCCACAAATTGGTAATGCTTGTCTAGAAAAGAGAATCTCAGGAACTGATAATGATCTGGATGAATCGGAATATGCAGATATGCATCCTGTAAATCTATTGTGGACATATAATTCCCTTGCTGAACAAAAGGCAATATAGTCCTTACAGTTACCATCTTGAACGTTGGTATCCTTACATAACGATTCAATAATTTTAGATCCAGAACTGGTCTGAAGGAATTCTCCTTCTTTGGTACAATGAAGAGATTTGAATAAAACCCCATCCCCTGTTCCGGAACTGGAACTGACATAATTACTCCAGCCAACTCTAGATCTGAAACACAATTCAGAAATGCTTGAGCTTTCACTGGATTTACTGGGACATGGGAAAGAAAAAATCTCTTTGCAGGAGGTCTCATCTTGAAACCAATTCTGTACCCTTCTGAAACAATGTTCTGAATCCAAAGATTGTGAACAGATTTGATCCAAATTTCTTTGAAAAAACGTAACCTGCCCCCTACCAGCTGAACTGGAATGAGGGCCGTACCTTCATGTGAACTTAGAAGCAGGCTTTGCCTTTCTAGCAGGCTTGGATTTATTCCAGACTGGAGATGGTTTCCAAACTGAAACTGCTCCTGAGGACGAAGGATCAGGCTTTTGTTCTTTGTTGAAACGAAAGGAACGAAAACGATTGTTAGCCCTGTTTTTACCTTTAGACTTTTTATCCTGTGGTAAAAAAGTTCCTTTCCCACCAGTAACAGTTGAAATAATAGAATCCAACTGAGAACCAAATAATTTGTTTCCCTGGAAAGAAATGGAAAGTAGAGTTGATTTAGAAGCCATATCAGCATTCCAAGTCTTAAGCCATAAAGCTCTTCTGGCTAAGATAGCCAGAGACATAAATCTAACATCAACTCTAATAATATCAAAAATGGCATCACAAATGAAATTATTAGCATGCTGGAGAAGAATAATAATATCATGAGAATCACGATTTGTTACTTGTTGCGCTAGAGTTTCCAACCAAAAAGTTGAAGCTGCAGCAACATCAGCCAATGATATAGCAGGTCTAAGAAGATTACCTGAACATAGATAAGCTTTTCTTAGAAAAGATTCAATTTTTCTATCTAAAGGATCCTTAAACGAGGTACCATCTGACGTAGGAATGGTAGTACGTTTAGCAAGGGTAGAAATAGCCCCATCAACTTTAGGGATTTTGTCCCAAAATTCTAACCTGTCAGGCGGAACAGGATATAATTGCTTAAAACGTTTAGAAGGAGTAAATGAATTACCCAATTTATCCCATTCCTTAGCAATTACTGCAGAAATAGCATTAGGAACAGGAAAGACTTCTGGAATAACCGCAGGAGCTTTAAAAACCTTATCTAAACGTATGGAATTAGTATCAAGAGGACTAGAATCCTCTATTTCTAAAGCAATTAGTACTTCTTTAAGTAAAGAGCGAATAAATTCCATCTTAAATAAATATGAAGATTTATCAGCATCAATCTCTGAGACAGAATCCTCTGAACCAGAAGAGTCCAAAGAATCAGAATGATGGTGTTCATTTAAAAATTCATCTGTAGAGAGAGAAGTTTTAAAAGACTTTTTACGTTTACTAGAAGGAGAAATAACAGACAAAGCCTTCTTTATGGATTCAGAAACAAAATCTCTTATGTTATCAGGAACATTCTGCACCTTAGATGTTGAGGGAACTGCAACAGGCAATGGTACATCACTAAAGGAAATATTATCTGCATTAACAAGTTTGTCATGACATTTAAAACAAACAACAGCTGGAGGAATAGCTACCAAAAGTTTACAGCAGATACACTTAGCTTTGGTAGATCCAGCAGGCAGAGGTTTTCCTGTAGTATCTTCTGGCTCAGATGCAACGTGAGACATCTTGCAATATGTAAGAGAAAAAACAACATATAAAGCAAAATAGATCAAATTCCTTATAAGACAGTTTCAGGAATGGGAAAAAAATGCCAAACATCAAGCTTCTAGCAACCAGAAGCAAATAAAAAATGAGACTGAAATAATGTGGAGACAAAAGCGACGCCCATATTATTTGGCGCCAAAAAAGACGCCCACATTATTTGGCGCCTAAATGCTTTTTGCGCCAAAAATGACGCAACATCCGGAACGCCGACATTTTTGGCGCAAAATAACGTCAAAAATGACGCAACTTCCGGCGACACGTATGACGCCGGAAACGGAAATGAATTTTTGCGCCAAAAAAGTCAGCGCCAAGAATGACGCAATAAAATGAAGCATTTTCAGCCCCCGCGAGCCTAACAGCCCACAGGGAAAAAAGTCAAATTTTTGAGGTAAGAAAAAATATGATAATTAAAGCATAATCCCAAATATGAAACTGACTGTCTGGAAATAAGGAAAGTTGAACATTCTGAGTCAAGGCAAATAAATGTTTGAATACATATATTTAGAACTTTATAAATAAAGTGCCCAACCATAGCTTAGAGTGTCACAGAAAATAAGACTTACTTACCCCAGGACACTCATCTACATGTTTGTAGAAAGCCAAACCAGTACTGAAACGAGAATCAGTAGAGGAAATGGTAAATATAAGAGTATATCGTCGATCTGAAAAGGGAGGTAAGAGATGAATCTCTACGACCGATAACAGAGAACCTTATGAAATAGACCCCGTAGAAGGAGATCACTGCATTCAATAGGCAATACTCTCCTCACATCCCTCTGACATTCACTGCACGCTGAGAGGAAAACCGGGCTCCAACTTGCTGCGGAGCGCATATCAACGTAGAATCTAGCACAAACTTACTTCACCACCTCCCTTGGAGGCAAAGTTTGTAAAACTGATTTGTGGGTGTGGTGAGGGGTGTATTTATAGGCATTTTGAGGTTTGGGAAACTTTGCCCCTCCTGGTAGGAATGTATATCCCATACGTCACTAGCTCATGGACTCTTGTTAATTACATGAAAGAAAATAAGGAATGTTGAATATTCTGAGTCAAGGCAAATAAATGTTTGAATACATATATTTAGAACTTTATAAACAAAGTTCCCAACCATAGCTTAGAGTGTCACAGAAAATAAGATTTACTTACCCCAGGACACTCATCTACATGTTTGTAGAAAGCCAAACCAGTACTGAAACGAGAATCAGCAGAGGTAATGGTATATATAAGAGTATATCGTCGATCTGAAAAGGGAGGTAAGAGATGAATCTCTACGACCGATAACAGAGAACCTATGAAATAGACCCCGTAGAAGGAGATCACTGCATTCAAATAGGCAATACTCTCCTCACATCCCTCTGACATTCACTGCACGCTGAGAGGAAAACCGGGCTCCAACTTGCTGCGGAGCGCATATCAACGTAGAATCTAGCACAAACTTACTTCACCACCTCCATCGGAGGCAAAGTTTGTAAAACTGAATTGTGGGTGTGGTGAGGGGTGTATTTATAGGCATTTTGAGGTTTGGGAAACTTTGCCCCTCCTGGTAGGAATGTATATCCCATACGTCACTAGCTCATGGACTCTTGCTAATTACATGAAAGAAACATAATTTATGCTTACCTGATAAATTTATTTCTCTTGTGATGTATCGAATCCACGGATTCATCCTTACTTGTGGGATATTCTCCTCCCCTACAGGAAGTGGCAAAGAGAGCACCCACAGCAGAGCTGCCTATATAGCTCCCCCCTTAGCTCCACCCCCCAGTCATTCGACCGAAGGCTAGGAAGAAAAAGGAGAAACCATAGGGTGCAGTGGTGACTGAAAGTTTAAAAATACAAGTATATATGCCTGTCTTAAAAAACAGGGCGTGCCGTGGACTCGATACATCACAAGAGAAATAAATTTATCAGGTAAGCATAAATTATGTTTTCTCTTGTAAGATGTATCGAGTCCACGGATTCATCCTTACTTGTGGGATACCAACACCAAAGCATTAGGACACGGAAGAAGGGAGGGACAAGACAGGGACCTTAAACGGAAGGCACCACTGCTTGTAGGACCTTTCTCCCAAAAATAGCTTCCGAAGAAGCAAAAGTATCGAATTTGTAAAATTTGGAAAAAGTATGAAGCGAAGACCAAGTCGCCGCCTTACAAATCTGTTCAACAGAAGCCTCATTTTTAAAAGCCCATGTGGAAGCCACAGCTCTAGTAGAATGAGCAGTAATCCTTTCAGGAGGCTGCCATCCAGCAGTCTCATAGGCCAAACGGATGATGTTTTTCAGCCAAAAAGGAAAGAGAGGTAGCCGTAGCCCTTTGACCTCTCCACTTACCAGAATAAACAAAAAACAAAGATGATGTTTGACGGAAATCTTTAGTTGCTTGTAAGTAGAATTTTAAAGCACGAACCACATCAAGATTGTGTAACAGACATTCCTTCTTAGATGAAGGATTAGGACACAAAGAAGGAACCACAATCTCTTGATTGATATTCTTATTAGAAACAACCTTAGGAAGAAACCCAGGTTTGGTACGTAAAACCACCTTATCTGCATGGAAAACAAGGTAAGGGGAATCACATTGTAAAGCAGATAGCTCAGAAACTCTTCGAGCCGAAGAGATAGCTACTAAAAACAAAACTTTCCAAGATAGAAGCTTAATATCTATGGAGTGCATAGGTTCAAACGGAACCCCTTAAAGAACTTTAAGAACTAAGTTTAGGCTCCATGGCGGAGCAACAGGTTTAAATACAGGCTTGATTCTGACCAAAGCCCGACTAAATGCTTTAACGTCTGGGACATCTGCCAGACGTTTGTGAAGTAGAATAGACAAAGCAGATATTTGACCTTTAAGAGAACTAGCAGATAATCCCTTCTCCAAACCATCTTGGAGAAAAGACAATATTCTAGGAATCCTAATCTTACTCCACGAGTAACCTTTGGATTCACACCAATAAAGATATTTGCGCCAAATCTTATGATAAATCTTCCTGGTGACAGGCTTTTTAGCCTGAATCAGGGTATCAATGACCGATTCAGAGAAACCACGCTTTGATAAAATCATGCGTTCAATCTCCAAGCAGTCAGACACAGAGAAATTACTTTTGGATGCGTGAACGGCCTTTGAATTAGAAGGTCCCGCCTCATTGGCAGAGTCCACGGTGGAACCGAGGACATGTCTACTAGGTCTGCATACCAAGTCCTGCGTGGCCACGCAGGAGCTATCAGAATTACCAAAGGTCTCTCCTGCTTGATTCTGGCAACCAGACATGGGAGGAGAAGAAACGGTGGAAATACATAAGTCAGATTGAAGGACCAAGGCACTTCTAGAGCATCTATCAGTACCGCCTTGGGATCCCGGGACCTGGACCCGTAACGAGGAAGTTTGGCATTCTGACGAGACGCCATCAGATCCAATTCTGGTGTGCCCCATAACTGAATCAGCTGGGCGAATACCTGACGACTTAGAAAATCCGCCTCCCAGTTCTCTACTCCTGGGATGTGGATTGCTGAGAGATGGCAAGAGTGATCCTCTGCCCACCGGATTATTTTGGTTACCTCCATCATCGCTAGAGAACTCCTTGTTCCTCCCTGATGATTTATATAAGCTACAGTCGTGATGTTGTCCAACTGAAACCTGATGAATTTGGCCACAGCAAGCTGAGGCCATGCCTAAAGCGCATTGAAAAATCGCTCTCAGTTCTAAAATGTTTATCGGGAGGAGAGCTTCCTCTTGAGACCATAAGCCCTGTGCTTTCAGGGAGTTCCAGACTGCACCCCAACCTAGCAGGCTGGCATCTGTTGTTACAATCAGCCACTCTGGCCTGCGGAAGCACATTCCCTGAGACAGGTGGTCCTGAGACAACCACCAGAGAAGAGAATCTCTGGTCTCCTGGTCCAGATGCAGTTGAGGAGATAAGTCTGCATAATCCCCATTCCACTGTTTGAGCATGCATAGTTGCAGTGGTCTGAGGTGTAGACTGGCAAAAGGAACTATGTCCATTGCGGCTACCATGAGTCCGATTACCTCCATACACTGAGCCACTGATGGCCGAGGAATGGAATGAAGAGCTCGGCAAGTGGATAAGAGTTTTAACTTTCTGACCTCCGTCAGAAATATTTTAATTTCTACCGAGTCTATAAGAGTCCCTAGGAAGGAAACTCTAGTAAGGGGGAAGAGAGAACTCTTTTTTTATGTTCACCTTCCACCCGTGAGATGTCAGAAAAGCCAACACGATGTCTGTGTGAGACTTGGCTAGCTGGAAAGTTGACGCCTGAATTAAGATGTCGTCTAGATAAGGCGCCACTGCTATGCCCCGTGGTCGTAGAACCGCAAGAAGGGACCCTAGTACTTTTGTGAAAATTCTGGGAGCCGTGGCCAACCCGAAAGGAAGGGCCACAAACTGGTAATGCCTGTTTAGAAAGGCGAAACTGAGGAATTGATGATGATCTCTGAATAGGGATGTGAAGATACGCATCCTTTAAGTCCACGGTAATCATATACTGACTCTCCTGGATCAGAGGTAGAATAGTCTGAATAGTCTCCATCTTGAATGATGGAACTTTGAGGAACTTGTTTAGAATTTTGAGATCCAAGATTGGCCTGCATGTTCCCTCTTTCTTGGGAACCACAAACGGGTTTAAATAAAACCCTAGCCCCTGTTCCTCCTTTGGGACTGGGCGAATCACCCCCATGGTATGTAGGTCTTCTACACAGCGTAAGAACGCCTCTCTCTTTGTCTGGTTTACAGACAAACGAGAAATGTGAAATCTCCCCCTTGGAAGGGAGCCCTTGAATTCCAGAAGATATCCCTGGGACACAATTTCTAAAGCCCAGGGATCCTGAACATCTCTCACCCAATCCTGAGCGAAGAGAGAGAGTCTGCCCCCTACTAGATCCGGTCCCGGATCGGGAGCTACCCCTTCATGCTGTCTTAGAGGCAGCTGCAGGCTTCTTGGCCTGTTTACCCTTGTTCCAAGCCTGGTTAGGTCTCCAGACTGACTTGGATTGGGCAAAATTCCCCTCTTGCTTTGTAGCAGAGGAAGCTGAAGCGGGACCACTCTTAAAGTTCCGAAAGGAACGAAAATTATTTTGTTTGGCCCTCATCTTATTTGATCTATCCTGAGGGAGGGCATGACCTTCTCCTCCAGTAATGTCTGAAATAATCTCCTTCAGTTCAGGCCTGAATAGGGTCTTACCTTTGAAAGGAATGTTCAAAAGTTTAGATTTAGATGACACATCAGCAGACCAGGACTTAAGCCATAACGCCCTACGTGCTAAAATGGCAAAACCTGAATTCTTTGACGCTAATTTAGCCAGTTGAAAAGCGGCATCTGTAATAAAAGAATTAGCCAACTTAAGTGCCTTAATTCTGTCCATAATTTCCTCTAATGGAGTCTCCATTTGAAGAGCCTCTTCTAGAGCCTCAAACCAGAAAGCAGCTGCAGTCGTTACAGGATCAATGCACGCAATAGGTTGGAGAGAAAAACCTTGATGAACAAAAATTTTCTTCAGGAGACCCTCTAATTTTTTATCCATAGGATCTTTGAAAGCACAACTGTCCTCGATAGGTATAGTTGTACGCTTAGACAGAGTAGAAATAGCTCCCTCCACCTTAGGAACTGTCTGCCATGAGTCCCTTATGGTATCAGATATGGGAAACATTTTCTTAAAAACAGGAGGGGGAGTGAATGGAATACCTGGTCTATCCCACTCCTTAGCAATAATATTGACAATCCTCTTAGGGACTGGAAAAACATCAGTGTAAACAGAAACCTCTAAGTATCTATCCATTTTACACAATTTCTCTGGGACCACTATAGGGTCACAATCATCTAGAGTTGCTAATACCTCCCTAAGCAATAAGCGGAGGTGTTCAAGCTTAAATTTAAAGGCCGTAATATCAGAATCTGTCTGAGGAAGCGTCTTTCCTGAATCAGAAATTTCTCCCTCAGATAATAAATCCCTCGCCCCTTCAGAGCATTGTGAGGGCATATCAGAAACGGCTACTAAAGCGTGAGACGGCTCAGCATTTTTCCTTAACCCAGAGCTGTCCCGATTTCCTTTTAAACAAGGAAGTTTGGATAAAACCTCAGTGAGGGTTGTATTCATAACTGTGGCCATGTCTTGTAAAGTAAATAACACTTAGAAATAAAACGGTACTGTGCCTTTAAGAGAAAAAAAGCTGCACAAGTTCTGCAAAATAGTGTAAAAAAGAAGAAACTTAACGAAATTTTTACAGTAGTATCTTACAGCCTTAGTAACTTTGCACAACTATGCAAATAAACAATTAACCCCTTAATGGCAAAACCGGATTGAAAAAACATCAAAACTTGTAAAAAAAACTTTCAGCAACTTGCCACAGCTCTGCTGTGGCGCCTACTTGCCCTTCAGAACGATTTGTGGGGAAAAAAACTCCTTTACAGCCCTCAAACACAGCAGGAACCTCTAGAAAAGCAGTTGGATGACTCTTAAGGAAAAGAAACTGCGCAACTGAGGCGTGAAATAGGCTCCTCCCACCTCACTCGATGTTTTGAGGCCTATTAGAAAAACACCTGAGTATCTCTTAATTAACCATGTGGGTTAAAAAAACCCTAACACAAGCCACAATGACCCCTTCAGTCCCTTCAAAAAACGTTATAATTGCATCATTTACTGAACAAACAAAAAACGTTTTTTCCTAACAGTGTCACCAGTAACAAATGAGCCCTTCAAGCAAGCTGAAATTCCTATCCAAGTGTCTGAATACAGCTTACCCTTTCCCCATGGGGATATTGCCAGCCTTTTCTAGAATAAACACAGTCTGTCTAGAAAAACATAGACTGAACATACCTTAATGCAGTTTAGCCTGCAAACCGTTCCCCCAACTGAAGTTTTCCTGTACTCTTCAGCCCTTGTGAGAACAGCAGTGGATCTTAGTTACAAAGTGCTAAGATCATAATCCTCCTTGCAGAAATCTTCATCTCTTTTTCTGCCAAAGAGTAAATAGTACACACCGGCACCATTTAATATAACAAACTTTTGCTTGAGAAATAAATATTTTATTAACATTTTTGTCACCACACTCGCTCTGCACTTCCTAGTTACTTAGAGTAGGCAAAGAGAATGACTGGGGTGTGGAGCTAAGGGGGGAGCTATATAGGCAGCTCTGCTGTGGGTGCTGTCTTTGCCACTTCCTGTAGAGGAGGAGAATATCCCACAAGTAAGGATGAATCCGTGGACTCGATACATCTTACAAGCGAAAAAAAAAAGCCTAAACCCCAGGTAAGTAAAAATAACTTCCTAAAACATGATTCCCATACTGAAACTGTTAGACTGCAAAGGGAAATACACATAGGCCTGATTTATGGCAAATATAAGTGAATACATATATTTAAAACTTTATATTAATACATAAAGCGCCAAACATAGCTGAGAGTGTCTTAAACAAAGATACATACTTACCAAAAGACACCCATCCACATATAGCAGACAGCCAAACCAGTACTGAAAACTATCAGCAGAGGTACTGGTATAAGGATATATCGTCGATCTGAAAAGGGAGGTAGGAGATGAATTCCTACAACCGATAACAGAGAATCCTTGAAAAGATTTACCACGAGTGAAACCATAAAAATCAACAGGCGATACTCTCTTCACATCCCTCTGACAAACACTGTACTCAGAGAGAATTGGGCTTCAAAATGCTTAGAAGCGCCTATCATAGAAGAAAACGAGCACAAACTTACTTCACCACTTCCACAGGAGGTAAAGTTTGTAAAACTAAGGTGCAAGTGTGGTTGGAGGTGTATTTATAGGCATTTTGAGGTTTGGGAAACATTGCCCCTCCTGGTAGGAATGTATATCCCATACGTCACTAGCTCATGGACTCTTGCCATTTAAATGAAAGAAAGAAGTGCAAAGTTTGCCTCCATAAAACAATTGGTATTTATGTGTAGCAAAAGGAAAAAAAAACACACAATTATTGCATGAAATGTGGGAAAAAACATTTCCCACTCCTTAAAATAAAAAGGTGTGTCAGGGAGAGTTTTCTTGTGCCCACCTGAAAAGGTTTTCATGGATTCTGCCCAACTCCTACTTAAATAGTAGGATAATTACGGCTAATAGGCTAAGTCAAGGCAGCAATTTAATTTTAAACTGTTACTTTCCCATACAAAAAGTAAAATAAGAAACCCAGAAAACACACGCAACAGCTACTCTAAACTAACAGTGCTGCACACACACAACAGGCACACAGCAGGGCACAGTAGCACTGCTGCACACACACATAATCCCTCTGGTTAAATATAAAAAAATACTGCTGCAAAAACATAAATCCCACTGGCTACACACCATACCATTTACAATAGAAGCCAATTTTTTTTTTTATTCACACAAGCTGCTGCAAAAACATGACTGATCGTGAGGTGGGGAGGTCTGCTTGTGTTTGAAAGGTCATCCCTGCAACAGCCAATGTGGGATATTGTTTTAATATTTCTTTATACATCATACAATGCGTACGTTTTCATTCTATTGTTTTTTTCTTATATTATCCTAAAAAAAAAAAAAAAAAAAAAAAGCATAATAAAAAAAACCCCACTGAAATCATAGAAGCACACAATAGGTGCCAACATTGTAACAATCTACAAATAGGTGTGTGTATGGTAAGCAGCCATTAAAAAAAAATATTGCAAACTATTCTAGGAATATATACACTGATAATAGCTTGTGCTGGAGTTAGGGCTGCCACTTCAGCCATGTTTTCCCGGACAGTTATGAGTTAGATATGCTGCAGGGTGTGCAAGGATGAACGTGTATTGTGCTTCTCAACAGCATTATTTATATTACTCCTTCCCCACCCTTCTGGAAAAAACATGGCTGAGATGGCAACCCTAGCAGTAAGCTGCTTTAACAAAGCTATTAGCAACTTAAACCTCAAGTGGTATACCATAAATATGTAAATGTGTGAGTAAACTTAAAGGACCACTAAATGCATAATAAACATGTGCACAATAAAATGACAACGCAACAACAGCTACTCTAAATTTCAAATAAGCAGATTTTTTTTTCTGGCAAATGTATTCTCCTATTTTCCAGCCGGTGTGCTATGTGACAGACATAAGCCAATCACAGACTAGTATACGTATACTCTGTGCACATGCTCAGTAGTTGCTTGTTCCCCAGAAAGTGTGTATATAAAAAAAAATGATAATGGAAGTAAATTTTAAAGCGTCTTAAAACTGCATGCTCTGATTCATAAAAGTTTATTTTTTGACTTGAGTGTCCCTATAAAGAGTATTATATACATTTGGATAATGGAAGCTTTTCAAGAATTTGCTTACCTGCACCTCAATTTGCAATTCTTTGTCCAATAGTGCTCTTTTTTTCAATATCTCTGCTTTTAGTTGTTCCTTGTGTTTGAACAGCAATGCAGACAATTTGCTGGCATTCTGCTTGCTCTTCTTTTGCTCCACACTTTCTTCTCTCTTCCTTTTCTTAGCTGCCTGTTTCTCTTCCTTGTCAATTTTGTCCAAGATGTACTTCATCACCTGATTACAAACAATCATTCTGCAGGAAAAAGGAGAAAGGTATGAGGCTACTTATTAAAACCGAGCTCGCGGTAGCAATTAGCGCTTATTAAAATAACCAGAGATCAGATCTCTGGTTAATTTTATAAATCTGTCCCAAATGCCCCCAAAAACATAATTTATGCTTACCTGATAAATTCCTTTCTTCTGTAGTGTGATCAGTCCACGGGTCATCATTACTTGTGGGATATTAACTGCTCCCCTACAGGAAGTGCAAGAGGATTCACCCAGCAGAGTTGCTATATAGCTCCTCCCCTCTACTTCACCTCCAGTCATTCGACCAAGGACCAACGAGAAAGGAGAAGCCAAGGGTGTAGTGGTGACTGGAGTATAATTTAAAAAATATTTACCTGCCTTAAAAAACAGGGCGGGCCGTGGACTGATCACACTACAGAAGAAAGGAATTTATCAGGTAAGCATAAATTATGTTTTCTTCTGTTAAGTGTGATCAGTCCACGGGTCATCATTACTTGTGGGATACCAATACCAAAGCAAAAGTACACGGATGACGGGAGGGATAGGCAGGCTCTTTATACAGAAGGAACCACTGCCTGAAGAACCTTTCTCCCAAAAATAGCCTCCGAGGAAGCAAAAGTGTCAAATTTGTAAAATTTGGAAAAAGTATGAAGCGAAGACCAAGTTGCAGCCTTGCAAATCTGTTCAACAGAGGCCTCATTCTTAAAGGCCCAAGTGGAAGCCACAGCTCTAGTGGAATGAGCTGTAATTCTTTCAGGAGGCTGCTGTCCAGCAGTCTCATAAGCTAAACGAATTATGCTACGAAGCCAAAAAGAGAGAGAGGTAGCAGAAGCTTTTTGACCTCTCCTCTGACCAGAGTAAACGACAAACAGGGAAGACGTTTGTCGAAAATCTTTAGTTGCCTGTAAATAAAATTTAAGGGCACGAACTACATCCAGATTGTGCAAAAGACGTTCCTTCCTCGAAGAAGGATTTGGGCACAAGGATGGAACAACAATCTCCTGATTGATATTCCTGTTAGTGACTACCTTAGGTAAGAACCCAGGCTTAGTACGCAGAACTACCTTATCCGAGTGAAAAATCAAATAAGGAGAATCACAATGTAAGGCTGATAACTCAGAGACTCTTCGAGCCGAGGAAATAGCCATTAAAAATAGAACTTTCCAAGATAACAACTTTATATCAATGGAATGAAGGGGTTCAAACGGAACACCCTGTAAAACGTTAAGAACAAGGTTTGTGGAGCCACAGCTTTAAACACAGGTTTAATCCTGGCCAAAGCCTGACAAAAAGCCTGAACGTCTGGAACTTCTGACAGACGCTTGTGTAACAGAATGGACAGAGCTGAGATCTGTCCCTTTAAGGAACTAGCGGATAACCCCTTTTCTAAACCTTCTTGTAGAAAAGACAATATCCTAGGAATCCTAACCTTACTCCAAGAGTAACCTTTGGATTCGCACCAATATAGGTATTTACGCCATATTTTATGGTAAATCTTTCTGGTGACAGGCTTCCTAGCCTGTATTAAGGTATCAATAACTGACTCAGAAAAACCACGCTTTGATAAGATCAAGCGTTCAATTTCCAAGCAGTCAGCTTCAGAGAAGTTAGATTTTGATGTTTGAAAGGACCCTGAATCAGAAGGTCCTGTTTCAGAGGTAACGACCAAGGTGGACAGAATGACATGTCCACCAGATCTGTATACCAAGTCCTGCGTGGCCATGCAGGCGCTATTAGAATCACTGATGCTTTCTCCTGTTTGATTCTGGCAATCAATCGAGGAAGCATCGGGAAAGGTGGAAACACATAAGCCATCCTGAAGGTCCATGGTGCTGTCAAGGCATCTATCAGGACCGCTCCCGGATCCCTGGATCTGGACCCGTAGCGCGGAAGCTTGGCGTTCT
Organism: Bombina bombina; assembly: GCF_027579735.1. Classification (NCBI taxonomy): domain Eukaryota; kingdom Metazoa; phylum Chordata; class Amphibia; order Anura; family Bombinatoridae; genus Bombina; species Bombina bombina. The sequence continues at coordinate 1,507,477,312 of NC_069499.1, read as the reverse complement.
GTCGAGACGCCATGAGATCTATCTCTGGTTTGCCCCAACGTGGAAGTATTTGGGCAAAGACCTCTGGATGAAGTTCCCACTCCCCCGGATGAAAAGTCTGCCGACTTAAGAAATCCGCCTCCCAGTTCTCCACTCCCGGGATGTGGATTGCAGACAGGTGGGCAAGAGTGAGACTCTGCCCAGCGAATTATCTTCGATACTTCCATCATTGCTAGGGAGCTTCTTGTCCCTCCCTGATGGTTGATATAAGCTACAGTCGTGATGTTGTCCGACTGGAACCTGATGAACCCCCGAGTTGCTAACTGGGGCCAAGCCAGAAGAGCATTGAGGACTGCTCTCAATTCCAGAATGTTTATTGGAAGAAGACTCTCCTCCTGATTCCATAGTCCCTGAGCCTTCAGAGAATTCCAGACAGCGCCCCAACCTAGTAGGCTGGCGTCTGTTGTTACAATTGACCAGTCTGGCCTGCTGAATGGCATTCCCCTGGACAGATGTGGCCGATAAAGCCACCATAGAAGAGAATTTCTGGTCTCTTGAATGGAATGAAGGACACGGCATGCATTTTGAAGTTTTGTTAACCTGTCCTCTGTCAGGTAAATCTTCATTTCTACAGAATCTATCAGAGTCCCCAGGAAGGGAACTCTTGTGAGTGGAAAGAGAGAACTTTTCTCTTCGTTCACTTTCCATCCATGCGACCTTAGAAATGCCAGTACTATCTCTGTATGAGATTTGGCAGTTTGAAAGCTTGAAGCTTGTATCAGTATGTCGTCTAAGTACGGAGCTACTGAAATTCCTCGCGGTCTTAGTACCGCCAGAAGAGTGCCCAGAACCTTTGTGAAGATTCTTGGAGCCGTAGCCAGTCCGAATGGAAGAGCTACAAACTGGTAATGCCTGTCTAAAAAGGCAAACCTTAGATACCGGTAATGACTTCTGTGAATCGGTATGTGAAGGTAAGCATCCTTTAAATCCACTGTGGTCAAGTACTGACCCTCTTGGATCATGGGCAAAATTGTTCGAATAGTTTCCATCTTGAACGATGGAACTCTTAGGAATTTGTTTAGGATCTTTAAATCCAAGATTGGCCTGAAGGTTCCCTCTTTTTGGGAACTACAAACAGATTTGAGTAAAACCCTTGTCCTTGTTCCAACCCCGGAACTGGATGGATCACTCCCATTAATAAAAGATCTTGTACGCAGCGTAGAAACGCTTCCTTCTTTGTTAGGTTTGTTGACAACCTTGACAGATGAAATCTCCCTCTTGGGGGAGAGGATTTGAAGTCCAGAAGGTATCCCTGAGATATGATCTCTAACGCCCAGGGATCCTGAACATCTCTTGCCCAAGCCTGGGCGAAGAGGGAAAGTCTGCCCCCCACTAGATCCGGTCCCGGATCGGGGGCCCTCAATTCATGCTGTCTTAGGGGCAGCAGCAGGTTTTCTGGCCTGTTTGCCCCTGTTCCAGGACTGGTTAGGTTTCCAGCCTTGTCTGTAGCGAGCAACAGCTCCTTCCTGTTTTGGTGCAGAGGAAGTTGATGCTGCTCCTGCTTTGAAATTACGAAAGGAACGAAAATTGGACTGTCTAGCCTTGGCTTTGGCCTTGTCCTGAGGCAGGGCATGACCTTTACCTCCTGTAATGTCATCAATAATCTCTTTCAAGCCGGGCCCGAATAAGGTCTGCCCTTTGAAAGGAATATTAAGCAATTTAGATTTAGACGTAACATCAGCTGACCAGGATTTTAGCCACAGAGCTCTGCGTGCCTGAATGGCGAATCCTGAATTTTTAGCCGCAAGTTTAGTTAAATGTACTACGGCATCTGAAATAAATGAATTAGCTAACTTAAGGAATTTAAGTTTGTGTGTGATGTCATCTAGTGTGGATGATTGAAGTGTCTCTTCCAGAGACTCAAACCAAAATGCTGCTGCAGCCGTGACAGGCGCAATACATGCAAGAGGTTGCAATATAAACCCTTGTTGAACAAACATTTTCTTAAGGTAACCCTCTAATTTTTTATCCATTGGATCTGAAAAAGCACAGCTATCCTCCACTGGGATAGTGGTACGCTTAGCTAAAGTAGAAACTGCTCCCTCCACCTTAGGGACCATTTGCCATAAGTCCCGTGTGGCGGCGTCTATTGGAAACATTTTTCTGAATATAGGAGGGGGTGAGAAAGGCACACCGGGTCTATCCCACTCCTTAGTAACAATGTCAGTAAGTCTCTTAGGTATAGGGAAAACGTCAGTACTCGTCGGTACCGCAAAATATTTATCCAACCTACACATTTTTTCTGGGATTGCAACTGTGTTACAATCATTCAGAGCCGCTAATACCTCCCCTAGTAACACACGGAGGTTCTCAAGCTTAAATTTAAAATTTGAAATGTCTGAGTCCAGTTTATTTGGATCAGAACCGTCACCCACAGAATGAAGCTCTCCTTCTTCACGTTCTGCAAACTGTGACGCAGTATCAGACATGGCCCTTGCATTATCAGCGCATTCTGTTCTCATCCCAGAGTGATCACGTTTACCTCTTAGTTCTGGTAGTTTAGCCAAAACTTCAGTCATAACAGTAGCCATATCTTGTAATGTGATTTGTAATGGCCGCCCAGATGCACTCGGCGCTACAATATCACGCACCTCCTGAGCGGGAGATGCAGGTACTGACACGTGAGGCGAGTTAGTCGGCATAACTCTCCCCTCGTTGTTTGGTGAAATATGTTCAATTTGTACAGATTGACTATTTTTTAAAGTAGCATCACTACATTTAGTACATAAATTTCTATTGGGCTCCACTTTGGCATTAACACATATAGCACAGAGATATTCCTCTGAATCAGACATGTTTAACACACTAGCAAATAAACAGCAACTTGGAAATACTTTTCAAAGTAATTTACAAATAATATGAAAACGAACTGTGCCTTTAAGAAGCACAGAAAATATTATAACAGATAAAATAATTAAGTTATAGCATCAATCTTTGTCAGAATATACAGTTTTAGCAAAGGATTGTTCCCCTCAGTAAATGATAACTAACCCAGGCAGCAGAAAAAAATACACAAATAAACGTTTTTTATATCACAGTAAATACAATCAGCACAGCTCTGCTGTGAATGATTACTTCCCTCAAAAAAGACTCTTGAGATCCCTGAACTCTGTAGAGATGAACCGGATCATGCAGGAAGAAAATGAACCTCTGACTGAGTTTTTCTGATGCATAGTGAAAGCACCAAAATGGCCCCTCCCCCACACACATAACAGTGAGAGGGATCAGTGAACTGCTCTAATTTAAATCAAAACTATTGCCAAGTGGAAAAAAAGTGCCCAAAACATTTTTTCACCCAGTACCTCAGAGAAAAAAACGTTTTTACATGCCAGCAAAAAAACGTTTTACCTCAATAATTAATTGTCATTTAAAACCTATTGCAAGTCCCTGCAAAATAGGTTAAGTCTATGTATACAGTTTAAAAGCCAGAGAAGTACCATTTCCCAGAAAACTGAAGTGTAAAATATACATACATGACAGCCTGATATCAGCTACATCTACTGCATTCAAGGCTGAGTTTACATTATAACGGTATGGCAGGATTTTCTCATCAATTCCATGTCAGAAAATAATAAACTGCTACATACCTCTTTGCAGATTAATCTGCCTGCTGTCCCCTGATCTGAAGTTTACCTCTCCTCAGATGGCCGAGAAACAGCAATATGATCTTAACTACTCCGGCTAAAATCATAGAAAAACTCAGGTAGATTCTTCTTCAAATTCTACCAGAGAAGGAATAACACACTCCGGTGCTATTATAAAATAACAAACTTTTGATTGAAGATATAAAAACTAAATATATCACCATAGTCCTCTCACACATCCTATCTAGTCGTTGGGTGCAAGAGAATGACTGGGGGTGACGTAGAGGGGAGGAGCTATATAGCAACTCTGCTGGGTGAATCCTCTTGCACTTCCTGTAGGGGAGCAGTTAATATCCCACAAGTAATGATGACCCGTGGACTGATCACACTTAACAGAAGAAATACTGTGTGTAGTGTATTTTATTAAAAAATAAAGATGGCAGCATCTTCATTTTTTAATAAAATTACTGCACTAGGCAATATTTTATGGTTGGTGGGAGTGGGGTGTTAGGAAAAGAACCTGCACTAAAAAGTGCCTTACATTGCAATCTATGGGAACTGTGTGTTCCCAGTAAATATATATGTATATGACTATATACATTATATATTTATTTGTTAATATGTGTATAATGAATGTGTAAATATATAATCATATACATATATATTTAAACATGCTGCCATCGCTGCGCTGAAGTTCTGACGACATCAGAACGAGGCTCCCATAGTAACCTATGGAAGCGCGCTCTCATGAGGTCGCATTCCCATTGCTGACAACTTTTAATACCAGGGCACATTAGAGTGCGCTGGTATTAGAAAGAGTAGCGCAAATATTGCTTTTATGAAAGCAATATTTAACGCTCCGCTTGTAATCTGGCCAACAGTATTTTAGACAGCTATAGTAACAGACTGCATTGCAAAGTGAAACCTACCTATGAAAAAAACATTAAAAGTGCAAAGCACATCCTACCTTTGATTTTCTTCTCGTTCAACAGGTGTCATTGTCTTTTTCTGTTTTAAGTGTTCTATTACAGCATTCTGTTTCATTACAACCTTCGAGAGAGAGGAAAAAAAAAAAGAAAAAAAAAAAAAGGATTAAATACAGTTCCAGAAAATTACCTTCAGTTCTTAAAGGGATGGTCTAGTCAAAATTAAACTTCCATGATTCAGATAGGGCATGCAATTTTAAACAAATTTTCCAGTTCACTTTTGCTTTGTTCTCTTGGTATTCTTAGTTGAAAGCTAATCTAGTTAGGCTCATATGCTAATTTCTAAGCCCTTGAAGGCCTCCTCATATCTGAATGCATTTGATAGTTTTTCACAGCTAGAGGGCGTTAGTTCTAGTGCACAACATATATAATATTGTGCTTGTGCCCGTGGAGTTATTTATTAGAGGGCATTGATTGGCTAAAAAACATAATTTATGTAAGAATTTACCTGATAAATTAATTTCTTTCATATTGGCAAGAGTCCATGAGCTAGTGATGAATGGGATATACAATCATACCAGGAGGGGCAAAGTTTTCCAAACCTCAAAATGCCTATAAATACATCCCTCACCACACCCACAATTCAGTTTAACGAATAACCAAGCAATGGGGTGATAAAGAAAGGAGTAGAAAGCAGCAACAAAGGAATTTGGAAATAATTGTGCTTTATACAAAAAATCATAACCACCATAAAAAAGGGTGGGCCTCATGGACTCTTGCCAATATGAAAGAAATTAATTTATCAGGTAAATTGTTACATAAATTATGTTTTCTTTCATGTAATTGGCAAGAGTCCATGAGCTAGTGACGTATGGGATATCAATACCCAAGACTAGAGAGGGAGGGATAAAAATAAACAACAGCCATTTTCCGCTGAAAAAATAATCCACAACACAAATTAAAAGTTTATTCTTTTAATAACAAGAAAAACTTAAAAACATCATCAGAAGAATCAAACTGAAACAGCTGCCTGAAGAACTTTTCTACCAAAAACTGCTTCTGAAGAAGCAAATACATCAAAACGGTAGAGTTTAGTAAATGTATGCAAAGAGGAACAAGTTGCCGTTTTGCAAATCTGATCGACTGAAGCTTTATTCTTAAAAGCCCACGAAGTGGAGACTGATCTAGTAGAATGAGCTGTAATTCTCTGAGGCGGGGTCTCACCTGACTCCAAATAAGCTTGATGAATCAAAAGCTTCAACCAAGAAGCCAAGGAAACAGCAGAAGCCTTCTGACCTTTCCTAGGACCAGAAAATATAACAAATAGACTAGAAGTCTTCCTGAAATCTTTAGTAGCTTCAACATAATATTTCAAAGCTCTTACCACATCCAAAGAATGTAATGATCTTTCCAAAGAATTCTTAGGATTAGGACACAAGGAAGGGACAACAATTTATCTACTAATGTTGTTAGAATTCACAACCTTAGGTAATTGAAAAGAAGTCCGCAAAACCGTCTTATCCTGATGAAAAATCAGAAAAGGAGATTCACAAGAAAGAGCAGATAGCTCAGAAACTCTTCTAGCAGAAGAGATAGCCAAAAAGAACAACACTTTCCAAGAAAGTCGTTTAATGTCTAAAGAATGCATAGGTTCAAATGGAGGAGCCTGTAACGCCTTCAAAACCAAACTAGGACTCCAAGGAGGAGAAATTAATTTAATGACAGTCGTAATACGAACTAAAGCCTGTACAAAAAAGTGAATATCAGGAAGTTTAGCAATCTTTCTGTGAAATAAAACAGAAAGAGCAGAGATTTGTCCCTTCAAAGAACTTGCAGACAAACCCTTATCCAAACCATCCTGAAGAAACTGTAAAATTCTAGGAATTCTAAAAGAATGCCAAGAGAATTTATGAGAAGAACACCATGAAATGCAAGTCTTCCAAACTCGATAATAAGTCTTTCTAGAGACAGATTTACGAGCTTGCAACATAGTATTAATAACGGAGTCAGAGAAACCTCTATGACTTAGCACTAACCGTTCAATTTCCATACCTTCAAATTTAATGATTTGAGATCCTGATGGAAAAACGGACCTTGAGATAGAAGGTTCGGCCTTAACGAAAGTGGCCAAGGTTGGCAACTGGACATCCGAACAAGATCCGCATACCAAAACCTGTGTGGCCATGCTGGAGCCACCAGCAACTAACGATTGTTCCATGATGATTTTGGAGAGCACTCTTTGAAGAAGAACTAGAGGGGCGAAAATGTAAGCAGGATGATAACACCAAGGAAGTGTCAGCGCATCCACTGCTTCCTGGACCTGGACAGGTATCTGGGAAGTTTCTTGTTTAGATGAGAGGCCATCAGATCTATCTCTGGAAGACCCCACATCTGAACAACCTAAGAAAACACATCTGGATGGAGAGACCACTCCCCTGGATGTAAAGTCTGATGGCTGAGATAATCCGCCTCCCAATTGTCTACACCTGGGATATGTACCGCAGAGATTAGACAGGAGCTAGATTCCGCCAAAGCAAGTATTCGAGATACTTCTTTCATAGCTTGTGGACTGTGAGTCCCACCCTGATGATTGCCACAGTTGAAATATTGTCTGTCTGAAAGCAAATGAACAGTTCTCTCTTCAACAGAGGCCAAAACTGAAGAGCTCAGAGAATTGCACGGAGTTCTAAAATATTGATTGGTAATCTTGCCTCTTGAGATTTCCAAACCCCTTGCGCTGTCAGAGATCCCCAAACAGCCCCCCAACCTGAAAGACTTGCATCTGTAGTGATCACAGTCCAGGTTGGCCGAACAAAGGAAGACCCTTGAACTAGACGCTGGTGATTTAACCACCACGTCAGAGAGTGTTAAACATTGGGATTTAAGGATATTAATTGTGATATATTTGTATAATCTCTGCACCATTGATTCAGCATACAAAGCTGGAGAGGTCTCATGTGAAAATGAGCAAAAGGAATCGCGTCCGATGCTGCAGTCATGAGGCCTAAAATTTCCAAGCACATAGCCACTGAAGGGAATGACAGACTGAAGGTGCCGACAAGCTGCAACCAATTTTGAAACGTCTCATGTCTGTTAGAGACAGAGTCATGGACACAATCTATCTGGAAACCTAAAAAGGTGACCCTTGTCTGAGGAATCAAGAAACTTTTTGGTAAATTGATCCTCCAACCATGTTTTTGAAGAAACAACACTAGTTGATTTGCGTGAGATTCTGCATAACGTAAAGACTACACTGCAATACTCGTAAAGGAAACACTGCAATAGCCTGTTCTCTGATTACAGAGAGTAGGGCCCCTAGAACCTTTGGAAAAGATTCTTGGAGCTGTTTCTAGGCCAAATGGAAGAGCAACAAATTGGTAATGCTTGTCTAGAAAAGAGAATCTCAGGAACTGATAATGTTCTGGATGAATCGGAATATGAAGGTATGCATCCTGCAAGTCTATTGTAGACATATAATGTCCTTGCTGAACAAAAGGCAGAATAGTCCTTATAGTCACCATCTTGAAATTTGCTACTCTTACATAACAATTCAAAATTTTCAGATCCAGAACTGGTCTGAATGAATTTTCTTTCTTTGGGATAATGAATAGATTTGAATAAAACCCCAGACCTTGTTCTTGAAAAGGAACTGGCATGATTACCCCTGAGGACTCCAGGTCTGAAACACACTTCAGGAAAGCCTGAGCTTTTACTGGATTTGCTGGGATGCGTGAGAGAAAAAAATCTTCTCACAGGAGGTCTTACTCTGAATCCTATTCGATACCCCTGAGAGACAAAGCTCTGAATCCATTGATTTTGGACAGAATGTATCCAAATATCCTTGAAAAACCTTAACCTGCCCCTTACCAACTGAGCTGGAATGAGGGCCGCACCTTCATGCGGACTTAGGGGCTGACTTTGGTTTTTTTAAAAGGCATGGATTTATTTCAATTTGAGGAAGGCTTCCAATTGGAAACTGATTCCTTGGGGGAAGAATTAGATTTTTGTTCCTTATTTTGACGAAAGGAACGAAAACGGTTAGAAGCCATAGATTTACCCTTAGGTTTTTTATCCCGAGGCAGAAAAACTCGCGTTCCCCCAGTAACAGTTGAAATAATAGAATCCAACTGAGAACCAAACAAATTATTACCTTGGAAAGAAAGCCACAAAGCTCTTCTAGCCAAAATAGCTAAAGACATGGATCTAACATCAATTTTGATAATATCAAAAACGGGATCACAAATAAAATGATTAGCATGTTGCAACAGGCGAACAATGCTAGACATGTCAGGATCCAATTCTTGTTGCGCTAAATTCTCCAACCAAAAAGTTGATGCAGCCGCAACATCAGCCAAAGTAATTTCAGGCCTGAGAAGATGACCTGAATATAGATAGGCTTTCCTTAGATAAGATTCAAGTTTCCTATCTAAAGGATCTTTAAAAGAAGTACTATCTTCCATAGGAATAGTGGTACGTTTAGCAAGAGTAGAAATAGCCCCATCAGCCTTGGGGATCTTTCCCCAAAACTTTATAGAAATTGCTGGTAAAGGATACAATTTTTTAAACCTTGAAGGAATAAAAGGAGTACCTGGCTTACTCCATTCCTTAGAAATCATATCAGAAATAGCATCAGGAATAGGAACCACCTCTGGAGTAACTACAGGAGGTTTAAAAACAGCATTTAAACGTTTACTAGTCTTAACGTCAAGAGGACTGGCTTCCTCAAATCCAAAGTAATTAACACTTCTTTTAACAAAGAATGAATATACTCTATTTTAAATAAATAAGTAGATTTGTCAGTGTCAATATCTGAGGAAGGATCTTCTAAATCAGACAGACCCTCATCAGAGGAGGATAATTCAGTATGTTGTCGGTCATTTGAAATTTCATCAACTTTATGAGAAGTTTTAAAAGACCTTTTACGTTTATTAGAAGGCGGGAATGCAGACAAAGCCTTCTGAATAGAATCAGTAACAAATTCTTTAAAGTTCATAGGTACATCATGTACATTAGAAGTTGAAGGAACTGCAACCGGCAATGTACTATTACTGATGGATTTATAGTCTGCATGTAAAAGTTTATCATGACAACTATTACAAATGACATTCAGAGAGATAATTCCCACAATCTTACAACAAATGCACTTAGCTTTGGTAGAACCGACGTCAAGCAGCAAAGTTCCAACAGATACTTCTGACACAGGATCAGATTGTGACATCTTGCAAAATGTAAAAGAACAAACAACATATAAAGCAAAATTATCAATTTCCTTATATGACAGTTTCAGGAATGGGAAAAAAATGCAAATAGCATAGCCCTCTGACATAGAAAAGGCAAGAGACAAATAGCAAAAGGGTAATAAATAATGAAAAAAATTTGGCACCAAGTATGACGCACAACGTGACAAATTTTTTTGGTGCCAACTACATCCGGAAATGACACGCTTGCGTCACTAACGACGCAACCCTGTGAAGGGACTCGGCGTCAACTACGATGACGGAAATGACGAACTTGCGCCAACGGACGTACTTTCGCGCCAAAAAAAATCTTGCGCCAAAAATGACGCAAGAAAGTCTAGCATTTGGCGCACCCGCGAGCCTAGTACTGCCCGCAATTTGCAAGAAATATTTTTTAAATATAGTCAATCTGAAAAAAAGACTAAACCACAGGTAAGAAAAATATTTCTTAAAATATTTATTTTCCCCAAATATGAAACTGATAGTCTGCACAAGGAAATACATGAATCTGACTCATGGCAAATATAAGTACAATACATATATTTAGAACTTTATATAAATGCATAAAGTGCCAAACCATAGCTGGGGTGTCTTAAGTAATAAAAAACAAACTTACCGAAAGACAGCCATCCACATATAGCAGATAGCCAAACCAGTACTGAAACAGTTATCAGTAGAGGTAATGGAATATGAGAGTATATCGTCAATCTGAAAAGGGAGGTAGGAGATGAATCTCTCGACCGATAACAGAGAACCTATGAAATAGACCCCCATTAGGGAAATCATTGCATTCAATAGGTGATACTCCCTTCACATCCCTCTGACATTCGCTGTACTCTGAGAGGAATCGGGCTTGTCAACGTAGAAATCTTAGCACAAACTTACTTCACCACCTCCATAGGAGGCAAAGTTTGTAAAACTGAATTGTGGGTGTGGTGAGGGGTGTATTTATAGGCATTTTGAGGTTTGGGAAACTTTACCCCTCCTGGTTGGATTGTATATCTCATACGTCACTAGCTCATGGACTCTTGCCAATTACATGAAAGAAATGCAAGTCTGTCAAAAGAACTGAAATAAGGCAGTCTGCAGAGGCTTAGATACAAGGTAATCAGAGGTAAAATGTATATGAATACAACCATGTTGGTTATGCTAAACTGGGTTATGGTTAATAAAGGGATTATCAATCTTTTTAAACCATAAAAATTCTGGAGTAGACTGTCCCTTTAACTTTTGTTATAACATTTAATGTATATCTAAATATGTACATCATTGTCTTTGTCCTGACAATATAAAGCTCTCACCTAAGACGAGATGATGCAAAATGTTTATATTACTTCAGATTATGTCCTTTGAGTTTTATTAAATTTAAGCTTTGCACTTTCTATTTTGTATTTTAATACATTTAGATTCTGTATACAGAAGTGTATTTAGTATTGTGATTTTACATATTGGAATTATGCTTTGACAGTTTCTGTACCTTTAACAAATTATGGTCATACCTTGTATATTTATGTGCATCTTTTAAACATTACATTGTTTAAAAGGACGGAACCAGGAAGGCCCAGACAGATGAGAGATGCCTTCTACAGAAAGTAGATAAAGTCAATCACAATGAAGAGATAAATTAACAGCAGAGCACCTGGGACTAAAGCCTCAGTTTGCATCAAATCCAAATTAAACTGAAGGGTTTTCACTACAATTTAACTCTTTTTTGCCTCTAGTTTATTATAACATAATTTAAGAACTTACCTGATAAATTAATTTCCTTCATAGTGGCAAGAGTCTGTGAACTACTGACGTATGGCGATATACATTCCTACCAGGAGGGGGCAAAGTTTCCCAAACCTAAAAATGCCTATGAATACACCTCCCACCTCACTCATACCTTAGTTTAACGTGTAGTCAAGAAGTGAAGTGTAAAAGGAGTAAAAAGCATACAAAAAGAGGAACTGGAAAAAATAATGTGCTTTATAAAAAAAATAACCACAAAAAATAGGGTGGGTCTCATGGACTCTTGCCACTATGAAAGAAATGAATTATCAGGTAAGTTCTTACATAAATTATGTTTTCTTTCATGTAAGTGGCAAGAGTCGATGAGCTAGTGACGTATGGGATATAATATCCAAGATGTGGAAATCCACGAGTCACTAGAGAGGGAAGGATAAAATAACAGCTAAATCCGCTGAGAAATTAAATCCCAAAAAATAATTGTTTTCTTGGAAAAAAAAAAAAAAAAAAAAAAAAACTCAAATCAAAAGGCACTAGAAGCAAACAGACAACTGCCTGAAGAATCTTTCTACCAAAGGCTGCTTCCGAAGAAACAAACACATCAAAATGGTAAAATTTAGTAAAAGTATGCACAGACTACTAAGTTGCTGCTTTGCAAATTTGATCAACTGAAGTATCATTCTTAAAAGCCCAAGAAGTGGCAACTGATCTAGTAGAATGAGCTGTAATTCTCTGAGGTAGAGAATTCCCCGCCTCCAACTAAGCTTTGTGAATCATAAGTTTCAACCAAGATGCCAGAGGCTTTCTGACCTTTCCTGGAGCTAGAAAAAATAACAAATAGACTAGAAGTCTTTCTGAAATCTTTAGTGGCCTCAACATAACATTTCAAAGCTCTTACCACATCCAAAGAATGTAAAGACCTTTCAAGAGTATTCTTAGGATTAGGACACAAGAAGGGAACAACAATTTCCCTATTAAAGGCAAAAATGTAAATGACGTCCGCAAAACAGCTTTATCTTGATGGAAAATCAGATAAGGGGACTCAGAAGAGATGGCCAAAAGAAATAACACTTTCCAAGAAAGTAATTTAATATCCAATGAATGCATAGGCTCAAAAGAAGGAGCCTGTAAAATCTTCAAAACCAAATTGAGACTTCAAGGTGGAGGAATAGATTTAATAACGGGTTTGATACAAATCAATCAAATAGACAGGAAGGTATTGGTGCTAAAAGCTAAGGATTAGTGATCTATAAACATATGAGATAATCTCAAAGGTTATATATATAAAAATATAAAATTGTCTATAAGAATAAATAATTTAATAGTTCATAAGTACATAAAAGCATACATAAATCAATTCATATATCATAAAGGCATAAAAATATATAAATAAAAACTGCATAAATATAATCTGAACGTTGCTCCTTCAATATAGGGAACACACCTAACCTCTAAAGATGAGGATGATGGATCCGTATCTTGGAAGCTTGGTATTCTGTCGAGATGCCATCAGATCCAATTTCGGTCTGCCCCATCGGAGAATCAGTGAGGCAAATACCTCCGGGTGGAGTTCCCACTCCCCCGGATGAAAAGTCTGTCGACTTAGAAAATCCGCTTCCCAGTTCTCTACTCCTGGGATGTAGATTGTTGACACATAACAATAGTGAGCCTCCGCCCATCGAATTATCTTGGATACTTTTGTCATCGCCAAGGAACTCCTCGTTCCCCCCCTGATGATTGATATAAGCCACAGTCGTGATAATGTCCAACTGGAATCTGATAAATTTGGCCGAAGCCAACTGAGGCCATGCCTGAAACGCATTGAATATTGCTCTCAATTCCAGAATATTGATTGGAAGTAGAGACTCCACCTGAGTCCATACACCCTGAGCCTTCAGGGAATTCCAGACTGCACCCCAGCCCAGTAGGCTGGCATCTGTTGTCACTATCACCCACGAGGGTCTGCGGAAACACGTCCCCTGGGACAGATGATCCGGCGACAACCACCAAAGAAGAGAGTCTCTGGAATCTTGATCCAGATTTATCTGAGGAAATAAATTTGCATAGTCCCCATTCCACTGTCCAAGCATGCACAGCTGCAGTGGTCTGAGATGAACGGAATGATTTCCATTGCCGCTACCATTAATCCAATTACCTCCATACACTGAGCCACTGATGGCCGAGGATTGGACTGAAGGGCTTGGCAAGTATTTAGAATTTTTGATTTTCTGATCTCCGTCAGAAATATTTTCATGTCTACAGAGTCTATCAGAGTTCCCAAGAAGGGAACCCTTGTCCGTGGAACTAGTTAACTCTTTTCTAGGTTCACCTTCCAACCGTGAGTTCTCAGAAAGGACAACACTGTGTCTGTATGAGATTTTGTCAGATGATAAGTTGACGCATGAATCAAAATATCATCCAGATAAGGCGCCACTGCTATGCCCCGCGGTCTGAGAACCGCCAGAAGGGACCCTAGAACCTTTGTGAAGATCCTGGGTGCTGAGGCCAACCCGAAGGGAAGAGCCACAAACTAAAAATGTTTGTCCAGGAAGGCAAACCTTAGGTACTGATGATGATCCTTGTGAATAGAAATATGAAGGTATGCATCCTTCATGTCCACGGTAGTCATATATTGACCCTCCTGGATCATTGGTAAAATTGTTCAGATGGTCTCCATCTTGAAGAATGGAACTCTGAGAAACTTGTTTAGACTCTTGAGATCTAAAATAGGTCTGAACGTTCCTTCTTATTTGGGAACCACGAAAAGATTTGAGTAAAATCCCTGTCCCTGTTCTAGTCTTGGAACGGGACAAATTACTCCCGTAGTGGAAAGGTCTTTTACACAACGTAAGAACGCCTCTGTTTTTATCTGGTCTACAGACAATCGTGAAAGAAGAAATCTCCCTCTTGGGAGAAAATCCTTGAATTCCAGTTGATACCCGTGGGTGACGATTTCCAGTGCCCAGGGGTCCTGAACATCTCTTGCCCAAGCCTGGGCAAAGAAAGAAAGTCTGCCCCCTACTAGATCCGGTCCCGGATCGGGGGCCGCCCCTTCATGCTGTCTTTGTAGCAGCAGAGGGCTTCTTGGGTTGTTTACCTTTGTTCCAAGCCTGGTTGGGTCTCCAGACGGACTTGGACTGAGCAAAATTCCCTTCCTGCTTTGTGGAGGAAGAGGAAGCAGAGGGTACTCCTTTAAAATTTCGAAAGGAACGAAAATTATTTTGTTTACTCCTCATCTTAACAGACTTATCCTGAGGTAATGTCCAGTAATGTCAGAAATGATTTCCTTCAACTCAGGCCCGAATAGGGTCTTACCCTTGAAAGAAATAGCTAAGAGCTTAGATTTGGATGACACATCAGCAGACCATGATTTTAACCATAACGCCCCAAAATGGCAAATCCTGCATTTTTTGCAGCCAATTTAGCAATTTGAAAGGCGGCATCTGTAATAAAAGAATTATCAAGCTTGTGAGTCTTAATTCTATCCAAAATGTCTTCTAAAGGGGTCTCAACCTTCAGAGACTCTTCTAGAGCATCAAACCAAAAAGCTGCTGCAGTAGTACCTGAAACAATGCAAGCTGTTGGTTGTAAAAGGAAACCCTGATGAATAAATAATTTCTTTAGAAGACCCTCTAACTTTTTATCCATAGGGTCTTTGAAAGAACAACTGTCGTCAATAGGTATAGTTGTATGCTTAGCCAGGGTAGAAAGAGCTCCCTCCACCTTAGGGACCGACTGGTGTCTGATATGGGATACATTTTCTTGAAATTAGGAGGAGAGAACGGTATTTCCGGTCTGTACCATTCCTTTTTTATAATTTCCGAAATTCTTTTAGGAACCGGAAAAACATCAGTATAAGTAGGTACCGCTAGATATTTGTCCATTTTACACAATTTCTCTGGTGGTATTACAATAGGGTCACAATCATCCAGAGTCGCTAAAACCTCCCAAAGTAACAGGCGGAGGTGTTCAAGCTTAAATTTAAAGGACATGACGTCCGAAACTGGCTGAGGTAACATACTTCCTGGGTCTGAAAGTTCTCCCTCAGACAACAATTCCCTGACCCCCAACTCAGAGCCCTGTGAGGGTACATCGGAAATAGCCAACAAAGCATCAGAGGATTCAGTATTCAATTAATACCTGACCTACTGCGTTTACCCTGTAACACTGGTAACTTAGATAATACCTCTGTAAGGGTAGTTGACATAACTGCAGCCATATCCTGCAGAGTAAAAGAATTAGACGCACTTGAGGTACTTGGCGTCGCTTGTGTGGGCGTTAAAGGTTGTGACACTTGGGGAGAATTAGATGGCATATCCTGATTCTCTTCAGACTGAGAATCATCCTTAGGC
Organism: Bombina bombina; assembly: GCF_027579735.1. Taxonomy (NCBI): domain Eukaryota; kingdom Metazoa; phylum Chordata; class Amphibia; order Anura; family Bombinatoridae; genus Bombina; species Bombina bombina. The sequence continues at coordinate 1,507,461,446 of NC_069499.1, read as the reverse complement.
ACATTTTCTTTACCTAAAATATGTTTTTTACATTGTAAGGCCCTTTCAGTACAAGAGGTACACAAAGTAAGAGGGGGTTCCACAATGGCTTCTAAACACATAGAACACTTAGTTTCCTCAATCTCAGACATGTTGAAAAGACTAGTAATAACCACAATAGTCGTAGATCACCTCATTTATTGATTCAAACAAATTTTAGTGCAATGTGTACTGCGCCTTTAAGAAATAAAAAGCGCACAATATTTTTCTCAAACTGCCTAAAACGTTAAAAAACGCTACACAATTAAATGTAATGATTCAATTGGCCCAAATATTATTGCACCCTATAAGTAAAAGGTGAATTTACCCTCTAAGAGACATTTTAACCAAAAAATATATCTTAACAGAAGAAATTACCCCTGCACCCTGCCCCCAGGGTACTGAAAAATGACTTGACAACAATCCGGTGAACAGAACACAAGTTTAGGCCCCACCGGAGCTAATGCCTTCTCAGTCAGAGTAAACTGCGCGTCTGAGCGCACAAAATAGGCCCCACCCATCATGGACGTCATCCTAACAGTCTGTTTAACCGCATGAGAAGCGGTTTGAAAAATAAGCCATGTGGTCCCCTTAAAATCTTTTAAAAAAAACTGCAGCCTTACTGACTTTTGAATAAAACATAAAATGTCAAGCTGCCTCTCCCAGTGTCCAGCCCAATACAGTGTCAAAGCAATATGTATAAAAACAGGATTTTCAGTAACACCATCAGTGTACAGGTCTACTGCTTACCCCTTCCCTTGCAGGGAAAAAAACATAATTTATGCTTACCTGATAAATTTATTTCTCTTGTAGAGTATCCAGTCCACGGATCATCCATTACTTGTGGGATATTCTCCTTCCCAACAGGAAGTTGCAAGAGGATCACCCACAGCAGAGCTGCTATATAGCTCCTCCCCTCACTGCCATATCCAGTCATTCGACCGAAACAAGACGAGAAAGGAGAAACCATAGGGTGCAGTGGTGAATGTAGTTTAATTAAAATTTAGACCTGCCTGAAAAGGACAGGGCGGGCCGTGGACTGGATACACTACAAGAGAAATAAATTTATCAGGTAAGCATAAATTATGTTTTCTCTTGTTAAGTGTATCCAGTCCACGGATCATCCATTACTTGTGGGATACCAATACCAAAGCTAAAGTACACGGATGATGGGAGGGACAAGGCAGGAACTTAAACGGAAGGAACCACTGCCTGTAGAACCTTTCTCCCAAAAACAGCCCCCGAAGAAGCAAAAGTATCAAATTTGTAAAATTTGGAAAAAGTATGAAGGGAAGACCAAGTTGCAGCCTTGCAAATCTGTTCAACAGAGGCCTCATTTGTAAAGGCCCAGGTGGAAGCCACAGCTCTAATAGAATGAGCTGTAATCCTTTCAGGAGGCTGCTGTCCAGCAGTCTCATAGGCTAAACGGATTATACTCCGAAGCCAAAAAGAAAGAGAGGTTGCCGAGGCCTTCTGACCTCTCCTCCAGAGTAAACAACAAACAGGTTAGATGTTTGGCGAAAATCTTTAGTAGCCTGTAAGTAAAACTTCAAGGCACGGACTACGTCTAGATTATGCAAAAGACGTTCCTTCTTTGAAGAAGGATTAGGACATAATGATGGAACAACAATCTCTTGATTGATATTCTTGTTAGAAACCACCTTAGGTAAAAAGCCAGGTTTTGTACGCAGAACAACTTTATCTGAATGAAAGATCAGATAAGGAGAATCACAATGTAAGGCAGATAACTCCGAGACTCTTCGAGCCGAGGAAATAGCCATCAGAAAAATAACTTTCCATGAAAGAAGTTTGATATCAATAGAATGAAGGGGTTCAAACGAAACCCCTTGAAGAACTTTAAGAACCAAGTTTAAGCTCCATGGAGGAGCAACAGGTTTAAACACAGGCTTAATTCTAACTAAAGCCTGACAAAATGCCTGAACGTCTGGAACTTCTGCCAGACGCTTGTGTAAAAGAATAGACAGAGCAGAAATCTGTCCCTTTAAAGAACTAGCTGATAATCCTTTGTCCAAACCCTCTTGGAGGAAGGACAATATCCTATGAATCCTAACCCTACTCCATGTGTAATTCTTGGATTCACACCAATGAAGATATTTACGCCATATCTTGTGGTAAATTTTCCTGGTGACAGGCTTTCGTGCCTGTATTAAGGTATCAATTACTGACTCGGAGAAGCCACGCTTTGATAGGATCAAGTGTTCAATCTCCATGCAGTCAGTCTCAGAGAAAGTAGATTCGGATGATTGAAAGGACCTTGTATTAAAAGGTCTTGTCTCAGAGGCAAAGTCCATGGTGGAAAGGATGACATGTCCACTAGGTCTGCATACCAGGTCCTGCGTGGCCACGCAGGCGCTATCAATATCACCGATGCTCTTTCCTGTTTAATTTTGGCAATCAGACGAGGGAGCAGAGGAAACGGTGGAAACACATAAGCCAGGTTGAAGAACCAAGGCGCTGCTAGAGCATCTATCAGTGCCGCTTCTGGGTCACTGGACCTGGATCCATAACAAGGAAGCTTGGCGTTCTGGCGAGACGCCATGAGATCCAATTCTGGTTTGCCCCAACGGAGAACCAATTGAGCAAACACCTCCGGATGGAGTTCCCATTCCCCTGGATGAAAAATCCGCCTCCCAGTTCTCTACACCTGGGATATGGATCGCTGACAGGTGGCAAGAGTGAGTCTCTGCCCAGTGAATTATCTTGGAGACTTCTGACATCGCTAGGGAACTCCTGGTTCCCCCTTGATGGTTGATGTAAGCCACAGTCGTGATGTTGTCCGACTGAAATCTGATGAACCTCAGTGTTGCTAGCTGAGGCCAAGCCAGAAGAGCATTGAATATTGCTCTTAACTCTTAATAATATTTATTGGTCCATGAACCCTGAGCCTTCAGGTAATTTCCAGACTGCACCCCAACCTAGAAGGCTGGCATCTGTTGTTACAATTGTCCAATCTGGTCTGCGAAAGGTCATACCCTTGGACAGATGGGCCCGAGATAACCACCAGAGAAGAGAATCTCTGGTTTCCTGATCCAGATTTAGTAGAGGGGACAAATCTGTGTAATCCCCATTCCACTGACTGAGCATGCATAATTGCAGCGGTCTGAGATGCAGGCGCGCAAATGGCATTATGTCCATCGCCGCTACCATTAAAGGGACACTGTACCCAAATTTTTTCTTTTGTGATTCAGATTGAGCATGAAATTTTAAGCAACTTTCTAATTTACTCCTATTATCACATTTTCTTCATTCTCTTGGTATCTTTATTTGAAATGCAAGAATGTAAGTTTAGATGTCGGCCCATTTTTGGTGAACAACCTGGGTTGTCCTTGCTGATTGGTGGATAAATTCATCCACCAAAAAAAAGTGCTGTCCAGAGTACTGAAACCAAAAAGCTTAGATGCCTTCTTTTTCAAATAATGATAGCAAGAGAACGAAGAAAAATTGATAACAGGAGTAAATTAGAAAGTTGCTTAAAATTGCATGCTCTTTCTGAATTACAAAAGAAAAAATTTGGGTTCAGTGTCGCTTTAAGCCGATTACTTCCATGCACTGAGCCACCGTCGGGCGCGGAATGGAGTGAAGAACACGGCAAGCATTTAGAAGTTTTGATAACCTGGACTCCATCAGGTAAATTTTCATTTCTACAGAATCTATTAGAGTCCCTAGGAAGGAAACCCTCGTGAGAGGAGATAGAGAACTCTTTTCTTCGTTCACTTTGCACCCATGCGACCTCAGGAATGCCAGAACTATCTCTGTATGAGATTTGGCAATTTGAAAGCTTGACGCCTGTATCAGGATATCGTCCAGGTAAGGAGCCACCGCTATGCCTCGCTGTCTTAGGACCGCCAGAAGTGAGCCCAGAACCTTTGTAAAAATTCTTGGGGCTGTAGCCAACCCGAATGGAAGAGCTACAAATTGGTAATGCCTGTCTAGAAAGGCAAACCTCAGGAACTGATGATGATTCTTGTGAATCGGAATGTGAAGGTAGGCATCCTTTAAGTCCACTGTGGTCATGTACTGACCCTCTTGGATCATGGGTAAAATGGTTCGAATAGTTTCCATCTTGAATGACGGAACTCTGAGGAATTTGTTTAGGATCTTTAAATCCAAAATTGGTCTGAAGGTTCCCTCTTCTTTGGGAACCACAAACAGATTTGAATAAAACCCCTGTCCTTGTTCCGTCCGCGGAACTGGATGGATCACTCCCATTACTAGGAGATCTTGTACGCAGCTTAGGAATGCCTCTTTCTTTATCTGGTTTGCAGATAATCTTGAAAGGTGAAATCTCCCTTGTGGAGGAGAAGCTTTGAAGTCCAGAAGATATCCCTGAGATATGATCTCCAACGCCCAGGGATCCTGAACATCTCTTGCCCACGCTTGGGCGAAGAGAGAGAGTCTGCCCCCTACTAGATCCGTTGTCGGATAGGGGGCCGCTCCTTCATGCTGTCTTAGAGGCAGCAGCAGGCTTTCTGGCCTGCTTGCCCTTGTTCCAGGACTGGTTAGGTTTCCAGGCCTGCTTGGATTGAGCAAAAGTTCCCTCTTGTTTTGAAGCAGAGGAAGTTGATGCTGCACCTGCCTTGAAATTTCGAAAGGCACGAAAATTAGACTGTTTGGCCTTTGATTTGGCCCTGTCCTGAGGAAGGGTATGACCCTTACCTCCAGTAATGTCAGCAATAATTTCTTTCAAACCAGGCCCGAATAAGGTCTGCCCCTTGAAAGGAATGTTGAGTAAATCCGGAATTCTTAGCCGTTAGTTTAGTCAAATGAACAATGGCATCAGAAACAAATGAGTTAGCTAGCTTAAGAGTTCTAAGCTTGTCAACAATTTCAGTCAATGGAGCTGTATGGATGGCCTCTTCCAGGGCCTCAAACCAGAATGCCGCCGCAGCAGTGACAGGCGCAATGCATGCAAGGGGCTGTAAAATAAAACCTTGTTGAATAAACATTTTCTTAAGGTAACCCTCTAATTTTTTTATCCATTGGATCTGAAAAAGCACAACTGTCCTCAACCGGGATAGTGGTACGCTTTGCTAAAGTAGAAACTGCTCCCTCCACCTTAGGGACAGTCTGCCATAAGTCCCGTGTAGTGGCATCTATTGGAAACATTTTTCTAAATATAGGAGGTGGGGAAAAGGGCACACCTGGCCTATCCCACTCCTTACTAATAATTACTGTAAGCCTTTTAGGTATTGGAAAAACATCAGTACTCACCGGCACTGCATAGTATTTATCCAGCCTACACAATTTCTCTGGCACTGCAATTGTGTCACAGTCATTCAGAGCAGCTAATACCTCCCCAAGCAATACACAGAGGTTCTCAAGCTTAAATTTAAAATTAGAAATCTCTGAATCAGGTGTCCCCGATTCAGAGACGTCACCCACAGACTGAAGCTCTCCGTCCTCAGGTTCTGCATATTGTGACGCAGTATCAGACATGGCTCTTACAGCATCTACGCGCTCTGTATCTCGTCTAACCCCAGAGCTATCGAGCTTGCCTCTCAATTCAGGCAATCTGGATAATACCTCTGACAGGGTATTATTCATGATTGCAGCCATGTCCTGCAAAGTAATCGCTATGGGCGTCCCTGATGTACTTGGCGCCATATTAGCGTGCGTCCCTTGAGCGGGAGGCGAAGGGTCCGACACGTGGGGAGAGTTAGTCGGCATAACTTCCCCCTCGACAGACCCCTCTGGTGACAATTCTTTTATAAAGACTGATCTTTACTGTTTAAGGTGAAATCAATACATTTAGTACACATTCTCCTATGGGGCTCCACCATGGCTTTTAAACATAATGAACAAGTATCCTCTGTTTCAGACATGTTTGTACAGACTAGCAAGCTTGGAAAACACTTTAAAGCAAGTTAACAAGCAATATAAAAAACGTTACTGTGCCTTTAAGAGAAACAAATTTTGACAAAATTTGAAACAGTGAAAAAAAGGCAGTTACACTAACAAAATTTTTACAGTGTATGTAACAAGTCAGCAGAGCATTGCACCCACTTGCAAATGGATGATTAACCCCTTAATAACAAAAACAGAATAATAAATGACAAAAACGTTTTTTAAACACAGTCACAACAACTGCCACAGTCTACTGTGATTGTTACCCTCCTCAAACACGACTTTGAAGCCTTTTGAGCCCTTCAGAGATGTCCTGGATCATGCAGGAAGAAGCTGAATGTCTCTGTCAGTATTTTTATCTGCACAGAAAAGCACTAAAATAGGCCCTTCCCACTCATATTGCAACAGTGGAAAGCCTGTTTCTAGGCAAAAATCAAACCAGCCATGTGGAAAAAAACTAGGCCCCAATAAGTTTAGTCACCAAACATATATAAAAACGATTAACATGCCAGCAAACGTTTTATATTACACTTTTATAAGAGTATGTATCTCTGGTAATAAGCCTGATACCAGTCGCTATCACTGCATTTAAGGCTTTACTTACATTAATCCGGTATCAGCAGCATTTTCTAGCAAATTCCATCCCTAGAAAAATATTAACTGCACATACCTTATTGCAGGAAAACCTGCACGCCATTCCCTCTCTGAAGTTACCTCACTCCTCAGAATATGTGAGAACAGCAATGGATCTTAGTTACTTCTGCTAAGAACATAGAAATCACAGGCAGATTCTTCTTCTAATGCTGCCTGAGATGAAACAGTACACTCCGGTACCATTTAAAAATAACAAACTTTTGATTGAAGTTAAAAAACTAACTATAATACACCACTCTCCTCTTACCACGTCCATCTTTGTTGAGAGTTGCAAGAGAATGACTGGGTATGACAGTGAGGGGAGGAGCTATATAGCATTTCTGCTGTGGGTGATCCTCTTGCAACTTCCTGTTGGGAAGGAGAATATCCCACAAGTAATGGATGATCCGTGGACTGGATACACTTAACAAGAGAAATGTCAGCCAGTTCTGATATACCAAGTCTCCTCAGAAATAAAAGACTGAACATACCTCAATGCTGCTTGTAGCATGACACCGTTCTCCACACTGAAGATTTCTCTTGCACTACCTTCAGAAACTCTGTGGGAACCAACATGGATCTTAGTTACATCTGCTAAGGTCATCAACCTCAGGGCAGAAATCTTCTTCATTCCATATCTCCCTGAGGAAAATAGTACTCACCGGTACCATTTAAAATAAAAAACTTCTTGATTGAAGAATCTAAAACTAACACCTCACTTTACCTTCCTATTACTAACACAGGCAAAGAGAATGACTGGGGGTGGAGGGAAGGGAGGAGCTATATATACAGCAATGCTGTGGTGCTCTTTGCCACTTCCTGTTAGCAGGAGGTTAATATCCCACAAGTAAGGATGAAATCCGTGGACTCGTCGTATCTTGTAGAAGAAACCATATAATTTGCCATGTGCCTAATTACACACACTAGAATTACAATATCAATTATAAAATCAGTTATGGGGTTAAGTCAGTGCCAGGTACAATGCGATACCAAAAACTGAACTAATGTATTATTTTAAGTGGAGTATTAGATTGGTACCTGTTTCTGAATGATTTCACTCTGATTAGATCCCTGTAGGGTCTGCTCCCTTTTTATGTCTTGCTGCTTTTTCTTTTGCTGCTGTTCTCTGAGTTGTTGAATCCTCTGCAGTTGCTCCTGAACACTAGCAGCTTGAACAGTTACCACATTTTGGATCTGATGAGGCTGCATAGCACTACCTTGCTGTATCTGAAATGGCAACTGAAGCTTGATTTGCTGTGGGATACTGCCCTGTTGGGCTTGTATTTGTGCCACAACATGTGGTGGCAGGTGGGAAAGAACCTGCACCTGCTGCTGAAGCTGAGGAACAGTAATAACCTGAGGTTGAGGCTGCTGAATTTGTAACTGTGTGCGAGTTGGCGATGGTACAGTTACTTGGCTTGCTGTTTGTGGTGCAATAGCTTGGACATGAGCTTGAGGCTGAGAAGGCTGGAGTTGGTGTGCCACTGGTGCTTGAATCTGAAAGGAAGCTGGTAATGTAACCTGAACAGTATTTTGTGTTTGGCTTGGAGCCTGTGACAAGTTTTGAGATTGTGATAGGTTAAGGATTTGTGACTGGGTTTGTATAGCTGCTTGATGGGGAACCTGGATAGCAGCACGGGCCATGGATATCATATTTGTTGAAGATTTGGCTTCAGATGACACAGAGGACTGGACAGAAACTGTAGGTTGATTTTCTGAGTTCACCAGATTATCTGATGTTAGCTGGGATATAGCTGGAGGGACCTGTAGCTGTTCTAAGGATTGACTTCCGTTTGACTGAGTCAAGGTTTTGGACTGAGATGCTGAGGGGAGTTGAGGCTTAAAGGGGGTCACCAACTGATCTGGGGACAAGACTTGGGAATTCAGTTGAGCCTGAGTTGGTTGTGGAGTAGAGGTTTGGATCTGTGGTTTATCTGCTACTTCAGTTTGTAGGCGAGTTGGCACAAGAGTTGGTACTTGCAATTGAGAGGCTGGTTGAGCTGAAGCAAGTGTAGGGGGTGCCTGGACACACTGCACCTGATTTTGCGTTGCAGGTTTCTGTTCAGATGCTGCAGGTTAACAAAATCAAATTGTAAGTAAGGACATTAAAAACATATAGCAGACAAGCTTCAACAATGCAAAAACATAAATTTCTAAGAACATTAAACTATGAGCAAATACAAAACAGGTTTCATGTAATCATACCTGAAGTGGCAGTGGAAAGTGTTGAGGTCATAGTTGTGTGGGCTGGGGATACTACAGACAGTGGCGTGAACAAGAACCTTTGTATGGTACCATTTGGCATAGCAGCCTGCATTAGCTGCTGCCCTGGGCTCGGAATAACTGTCACTCCTGGAGGAATACGTTGTAATTGGCCAGTAGTTTGACCCTGTCCTTGTACCACAACTGTGAGACCCTGGGCACCACCCTAAGGAATAGAAATACTATTAGGTACATTTTCTAAGGAGGTTACCTTCATGCTTTAGATTCCAAAGTAAGCAAGACACACTACAATATCACATTAGACATTAAGATGAACTTACTTGCCCTTGAGTCAGCTGTGTAAGTTGGGCCATAGTCAATTTAACCTGACCTTGTTGGGGTCTAACAGCCTGTGGAGTTGTTGTCTGCTGCAAAGTTGGCTGTGTAGGAGTTCCCACTTTTTGTCCCCCACTTGAAACAGTGGTGCTAGCAGTTACAGCAGTGGTAACAGGTTGGCCCCTGACAATCTGTGTTACAACCTGCTGATTTTGACCTATGAAAAAAAGGACAAAAAGTAAATGAATCACAATGTACTGCTTTGCAGCATGATATAGTAAATTACTTTTTAAATGTATGGGGGAGGGAAAAGATTTAAGCTGAAATTAAGTTGTACAAGGAATATGCTTGGAATAGAAAGTTCAAAAGTCTTTTTGGTCATCATCTTCCCTAAATAAGTACCATCCATCACCTTTAGTCTCTCAGTTAACATGTAGCCTAGCTAGAAACTATTTGAGGAGAAAAGGAAGCAATTACTTTTTGCTTTTTTTCTTCTCAAAGTATAAGCATTTTTAACATTTTTTTTTTTTTTTATTTAATCGCATTTGGCGGTGAAATGGTGGCATGAAATATACCAAAATGAGCCTAGATCAATACTTTGGGTTGTCTTCTAAAAAATATATATATATATATATATATATATATACATGTCAAGGGATATTCAGGTATTCCTGACAGATATCAGGGTTCCAATGTAACTAGCGCTAATTTTGAAAAAAAGTGGTTTGGAAATAGCAAAGTGCTACTTGTATTTATTGCCCTATAACTTGCAAAAAAGCAAAGAACATGTAAACATTGGGTATTTCTAAACGCAGGACAAAATTTAGAAACTATTTAGCATGGGTGTTTTTTGGTGGTTGTAGATGTGTAACAGATTTTGGGGGTCAAAGTTAGAAAAAGTGTGTTTTTTTTTCCATTTTTTCCTCATATTTTATAATGTTTTTTTATAGTAAATTATAAGATATGATGAAAATAATGGTATCTTTAGAAAGTCCATTTAATGGCGAGAAAAACGGTATATAATATATGTGGGTACAGTAAATGAGTAAGAGGAAAATTACAGCTAAACACAAACACTGCAGAAATGTAAAAATAGTACTTGGTAAGAAAATTGAAAAATGCTCTGGTCATTAAAGGGACATTATACACTCATTTTCTCTTTGCATATATGTTTTGTAGATCTGTTTATATAGCCCATAAAGTTTGATTTTCTAAAAAATGTATATTGTTGCTTATTTTTATATAAAATTGCTGTGATTTTCTGACTCCTAACCAAGCCCCAAAGTTTGATGTGAATACCGTCAGCTACCTTCTCCAGCTTGCTCCTGTTTGTGTAAAGGGTCTTTTCATATGCAAAAGGGGGGATGTCTTATTTCCCACTTGCAATGGGCTTTCCAGCTAACTTTCCAACAGAGCTAAACAGAGTTTCTAAGTAAGTATTTAAACCTTTTATCATGGATTTTTATATCAGTATCTTGTTCTTTATAGTAGTGTCTATTACATGCAGTTATATGAAAATGAGTGTTTACTGTCCCTTTAAGGGTTAATACAAATAATTTTATCAGCATTCATCTTCCTTTATGAACATAGTTGTGTAATAAATTAAAGACATTTAGCCAAACTAAACATACATTTGAAGAACAAGCTGAGGTCAACAGCAACCTCCTAATTCCTTTCTATCTAATTGCTTCACTGCTGCTATTGGGTTAGTAATTGCAACTTAGCCTGCCATTGTACCAGTGACCACTCCTGCATTCATGTCTCCCTGTGCACAGTACATTATCAAATCTCGTGGGGACCCCCTGGGGTACTGACCCAAGTTTAAGCACAGCTTTAATTGACAGCTCAGGCTCTCCTGCAGTACAAAAGCAAAGGAGGAGGGCTTGGTGAGTACACATAATGTACTGAACACAACATATTTTGAACTTACCATTAACTCCCTACCTTTATATTCTGAGTTATAGCACAATAAATAGATTATTCTAAAATGTTGTGTTAATAGCCATCCACTTGGAAATGATCAGAAACATCAATAACACTTCCCCTTAGTGCCATTTTCCTGTTTAGTCACGTTTAGTCAAATGATTAGAGAAAATCTGAAGAAAAGTTGAAGGGGCCAATCCAAACTATGAAGGTGAGTTATATGAATGAGTAATTAACAGTAACAGTTAGCTAAAAAAACTAAATTTATGCTTACCTGATAAATTTATTTCTCTTGTGGTGTATCCAGTCCACGGATCATCCATTACTTGTGGGATATTCTCCTTCCCAACAGTAAGCTGCAAGAGGATCACCCACAGCAGAGCTGTCTATATAGCTCCTCCCCTAACTGCCACCTCCCAGTCATTCGACCGAAGACAAGCAAGAGAAAGGAGAAACTATAGGGTGCAGTGGTGACTGTAGTTTAAAAATTTAAAAACACCTGCCTTAAAAAGACAGGGCGGGCCGTGGACTGGATACACCACAAGAGAAATAAATTTATCAGGTAAGCATAAATTTTGTTTTCTCTTGTAAGGTGTATCCAGTCCACGGATCATCCATTACTTGTGGGATACCAATACCAAAGCTTTAGGACACGGATGAAGGGAGGGACAAGGCAGGTGCTTAAACGGAAGGCACCACTGCCTGTAAGACCTTTCTCCTAAAAATAGCCTCCGAAGAAGCAAAAGTATAAAATTTGTAGAATTTAGAAAAAGTATGGAGCGAAGACCAAGTCGCCGCCTTGCAAATCTGTTCAACAGAAGCCTCATTTTTAAAAGTCCATGTGGAAGCCACTGCTCTAGTGGAATGAGCTGTAATTCTTACATGAGGCTGCTGGCCAGCAGTCTCATAAGATAAGCAGATTATACTTCTTAACCAAAAGGAAAGAGAAGTTGCTGAAGCCTTTTGGCCTCTTCTCTGTCCAGAGTAAACAACAAACAATGCCGATGTTTGACGAAAATCCTTAGTAGCTTGTAAATAAAACTTTAAAGCACGAACCACGTCAAGATTATGTAATCGACGTTCCTTCTTTGAAGAAGGATTAGGACCCAGTGACGGAACAACAATCTCCTGATTGATATTCTTATTAGATACCACCTTAGGAAGAAACCCAGGTTTGGTACGCAAAACTACCTTATCTGCATGGAAGATCAGATAAGGGGAATCACACTGTAAGGCAGATAACTCTGAAACTCTTCGAGCTGAAGAAATAACTACCAAAAACAGAACTTTCCACGATAAAAGCTTGAGATCTATGGAATGCAGAGGTTCAAACGGAACCCCTTGAAGAACCTTAAGAACTAAATTTAAACTCCATGGCGGAGCAACAGGTTTAAACACAGGCTTGATTCTAACTGAAGCCTGAGAAAACACCTGAACGTCTGGAACATCCGCCAGACGCTTGTGCAAAAGAATAGACAGAGCAGAAATCTGTCCCTTTAAGGAACTAGCTGACAATCCCTTCTCCAATCCCTCTTGGAGAAAAGATAATATCCTGGGAATCCTGTCTTTACTCCATGAGTAACCCTTGGATTCACACCAATGAAGATATTTACACCATATCTTATGATAGATTTTCCTGGTGACAGGCTTTCGAGCCTGAATTAAGGTATCAATGACTGACTCGGAGAAACCGCGTTTTGATAAAATCAAGCGTTCAATCTCCAAGCAGTCAGATGCAGAGAAATTAGATTTGGATGGTTGAAAGGACCCTAAAGTAGAAGGTCCTGTCTCAGCGGTAGAGTCCATGGTGGAAGGGATGACATGTCCACCAGATCTGCATACCAAGTCCTGCGTGGCCACGCAGGTTCTATCAAAATCACCGAAGCTCTCTCCTGCTTGATCTTGGCAATCAGACGAGGGAGCAGAGGAAACGGTGGAAGCTTGGCGTTCTGATGAGACGCCATGAGATCCAATTCTGGTTTGCCTCAACGTTGAATCAACTGTGCAAACACTTCCGGATGGAGTTCCCACTCCCCCGGATGAAAAGTCTGCCGACTTAGAAAATCCGCCTCCCAGTTCTCTACTCCTGGGATATGGATAGCTGATAGATAGCAAGAGTGAACCTCTGCCCATAGAATTATTTTTGAAACCTCCAACATTGCAAGGGAACTCCTTGTTCCCCCTTGATGGTTGATGTAGGCTACTGTCGTGATATTGTCCGACTGAAATCTGATGAACCTGACCGCTGCAAGCTGAGGCCAAGCCTGAAGAGCATTAAATATCGCTCTTAGTTCCAGAATGTTTATCGGAAGGAGTGTCTCCTCCTGAGTCCACAAGCCCTGAGCCTTCAGGGAGTTCCAGACTGCACGGCTGGCATCTGTCGTTACTATAGTCCAGTCTGGCCTGCGGAAGCTCATCCCCTTGGACAGATGGACCTGAGATAGCCACCAGAGAAGAGAATCCCTGGTTTCTTGATCCAGATTTAGTAGAGGGGACAAATCTGTGTAATCCCCATTCCACTGACTGAGCATGCAAAGTTGCAGCGGTCTGAGATGTAGGCGGGCAAACGATACTATGTCCATTGCCGCTACCATTAAACCGATTACTTCCATACACTGAGCCACTGAAGGACGAGAAGTGGAATAAAGAACACGGCAAGAGTCTAGAAGTTTTGACAATCTGGCCTTTGTTAGGTAAATCTTCATTTCTACCGAATCTATCAGAGTCCCTAGGAATGAAACTTTTGTTAAAGGTGATAGAGAGCTCTTTTCTTCGTTCACCTTCCACCCATGGGACCTCAGAAATGCCAGAACAATGTCCGTGTGGGACCTGGCAACTTGAAAAGTCGACGCCTGTATCAGAATGTCGTCTAAGTAAGGGGCTACTGCTATACCCCGCGGCCTTAGGACCGCTAGAAGGGACCCTAGAACCTTTGTAAAGATTCTTGGTGCCGTGGCCAACCCGAAGGGAAGAGCCACAAACTAGTAGTGCCTGTCTAGAAAGGCAAACCTGAGAAAACGATGATGATCTTTGTGTATCGGGATGTGAAGATAAGCATTCTTTAGGTCTACGGCAGTCATATAGTGACCCTCCTGGATCATAGGAAGGATGGTTCGAATAGTCTCCATCTTGAAGGATGGAACGCTGAGAAATTTGTTTAAGATTTTGAGATCTAAGATTGGTCTGAATGTTCCCTCTTTCTTGGGAACTACAAACAGATTTGAATAGAAGCCCTGACCCTGTTCCTCCTGCGGAACTGGGTGGATCACTCCCATAATTAGAAGGTCTTGAACACAATGTAAGAATGCCTCTCTTTTTATCTGGTTTGCAGATAAAAGTGTGAGAGATGAAATCTCCCTTTTGGGGGAGAGGTTTTGAATTCCAGAAGGTAACCCTTGGACACAATTTCCAATGCCCAGGGATCCTGGACATCTCTTGCCCAAGCCTGGACGAAGAGAGAGAGTCTGCCCCCTACTAGATCAGTTTCCGGATCGGGGGCTGCTCCTTCATGCTGTCTTAGAGGCAGCAGCAGGCTTTTTGGCCTGTTTCCCCTTGTTCCAAGCCTGGTTAGGTCTCCAGACCGGCTTAGACTGGGCAAAAGTTACCTCTTGTTTTGTGTTAGAGGAAGTTGAAGCTGCACCACTCTTGAAGTTTCGAAAGGGCCGAAAACTAGACTGTTTGGTCCTTAATTTGTTGGACGTGTCTTGAGGAAGGGCGTGACCTTCTACTCCAGTGATGTCAGAAATGATCTCCTTCAGTCCAGGCCTGAATAGGGTCTGTCCTTTGAAGGGAATGTTGAGAAGTTTAGACTTTGAAGTCACGTCAGCTGACCAGCATTTAAGCCATAGCGCCCTGCGCGCCTGAATAGCAAAACCTGAATTTATAGCCGTTAGCTTGGTTAAATGAACAACGGCATCAGAAACAAATGAATTGGCTAGCTTAAGGGCCCTAAGCTTGTCAATAATATCTTCCAACAGGGTTTCAACCTGTAGAGCCTCCTCTAGGGACTCAAACCAGAAAGCCGCAGCAGCAGTGACTGGGACAATGCATGCAAGAGGCTGGAGAATAAAACCTTGTTGAATAAAAATTTTCTTAAGGTAACCCTCTAATTTTTTATCCATTGGATCTAGAAAAGCACAACTGTCCTTGACATTGATAGTGGTACGCTTAGCTAGAGTAGAAACTGCTCCCTCCACCTTAGGGACCGTCTGCCATAAGTCCCGTGTAGCGGCGTCTATAGGAAACATCTTTTTAAAAACAGGAGGGGGAGAGAACGGTACACCTGGTCTATCCCATTCCTTTGTAATAATTTCAGAAAACCTTTTAGGGATTGGAAAAAACTATTTATGCTTACCTGATAAATTTATTTCTCTTGTAGTGTATCCAGTCCACGGATCATCCATTACTTGTGGGATATTCTCCTTCCCAACAGGAAGTTGCAAGAGGATCACCCACAGCAGAGCTGCTATATAGCTCCTCCCCTCACTGCCATATCCAGTCATTCGACCGAAACAAGACGAGAAAGGAGAAACCATAGGGTGCAGTGGTGACTGTAGTTTAATTAAAATTTAGACCTTCCTGAAAAGGACAGGGCGGGCCGTGGACTGGATACACTACAAGACAAATAAATTTATCAGGTAAGCATAAATTATGTTTTCTCTTGTTAAGTGTATCCAGTCCACGGATCATCCATTACCAATACCAAAGCTAAAGTACACGGATGATGGGAGGGACAAGGCAGGAACTTAAACGGAAGGAACCACTGCATGTAGAACCTTTCTCCCAAAAACAGCCTCCGAAGAAGCAAAAGTATCAAATTTGTAAAATTTGGAAAAGGTATGAAGCAAAGACCAAGTTGCAGCCTTGCAAATCTGTTCAACAGAGGCCTCATTTTTAAAGGCCCAGGTGGAAGCCACAGCTCTAGTAGAATGAGCTGTAATCCTTTCAGGAGGCTGCTGTCCAGCAGTCTCATAGGCTAAACGGATTATACTCCGAAGCCAAAAAGAAAGAGAGGTTGCCGAGGCCTTCTGACCTCTCCTCTGTCCAGAGTAAACAACAAACAGGTTAGATGTTTGGCGAAAGTCTTTAGTAGCCTGTAAGTAAAACTTCAAGGCACGGACTACGTCTAGATTATGCAAAAGACATTCCTTCTTTGAAGAAGGATTAGGACATAATGATGGAACAACAATCTCTTGATTGATATTCTTGTTAGAAACCACCTTAGGTAAAAACCCAGGTTATGTACGCAGAACAACTTTATCTGAATGAAAGATCAGATAAGGAGAATCACAATGTAAGGCAGATAACTCCGAGACTCTTCGAGCCGAGGAAATAGCCATCAGAAAAAGAACTTTCCATGAAAGAAGTTTGATATCAATAGAATGAAGGGGTTCAAACGGAACCCCTTGAAGAACTTTAAGAACCAAGTTTAAGCTCCATGGAGGAGCAACAGGTTTAAACACAGGCTTAATTCTAACTAAAGCCTGATAAAATGCCTGAACGTCTGGAACTTCTGCCAGACGCTTGTGTAAAAGAATAGACAGAGCAGAAATCTGTCCCTTTAAAGAACTAGCTGATAATCCTTTGTCCAAACCCTCTTGGAGGAAGGACAATATCCTAGGAATCCTAACCCTACTCCATGAGTAATTCTTGGATTCACACCAATGAAGATATTTACGCTATATCTTGTGGTAAAACATAATTTATGTAAGAACTTACCTGATAAATTCATTTCTTTCATATTAGCAAGAGTCCATGAGCTAGTGACGTAACGGATATACATTCCTACCAGGAGGGGCAAAGTTTCCCAAACCTCAAAATGCCTATAAATACACCCCTCACCACACCCACAATTCAGTTTAACGAATAGCCAAGAAGTGGGGTGATAAAAAAGTGCGAAAGCATATAAAATAAGGAATTGGAATAATTGTGCTTTATACAAAAATCATAACCACCACAAAAAAAGGGCGGGCCTCATGGACTCTTGCTAATATGAAAGAAATGAATTTATCAGGTAAGTTCTTACATAAATTATGTTTTCTTTCATGTAATTAGCAAGAGTCCATGAGCTAGTGACGTATGGGATAATGATTACCCAAGATGTGGATCTTTCCACGCAAGAGTCACTAGAGAGGGAGGGATAAAATAAAGACAGCCAATTCCTGCTGAAAAATAATCCACACCCAAAATAAAGTTTAAAGAAAAACATAAGCAGAAGATTCAAACTGAAACCGCTGCCTGAAGTACTTTTCTACCAAAAACTGCTTCAGAAGAAGAAAATACATCAAAATGGTAGAATTTAGTAAAAGTATGCAAAGAGGACCAAGTTGCTGCTTTGCAAATCTGATCAATCGAAGCTTCATTCCTAAACGCCCAGGAAGTAGAAACTGACCTAGTAGAATGAGCTGTAATCCTTTGAGGCGGAGTTTTACCCGACTCAACATAGGCAAGATGAATTAAAGATTTCAACCAAGATGCCAAAGAAATGGCAGAAGCTTTCTGGCCTTTTCTAGAACCGGAAAAGATAACAAATAAACTAGAAGTCTTTCGGAAAGACTTAGTAGCTTCAACATAATATTTCAAAGCTCTAACAACATCCAAAGAATGCAACGATTTCTCCTTAGAATTCTTAGGATTAGGACATAATGAAGGAACCACAATTTCTCTACTAATGTTGTTGGAATTCACAACTTTAGGTAAAAATTCAAAAGAAGTTCGCAACACCGCCTTATCCTGATGAAAAATCAGAAAAGGAGACTCACAAGAAAGAGCAGATAATTCAGAAACTCTTCTGGCAGAAGAGATTGCCAAAAGGAACAAAACTTTCCAAGAAAGTAATTTAATGTCCAATGAATGCATAGGTTCAAACGGAGGAGCTTGAAGAGCCCCCAGAACCAAATTCAAACTCCAAGGTGGAGAAATTGACTTAATGACAGGTTTTATACGAACCAAAGCTTGTACAAAACAATGAATATCAGGAAGATTAGCAATCTTTCTGTGAAAAAGAACAGAAAGAGCAGAGATTTGTCCTTTCAAAGAACTTGCGGATAAACCTTTATCTAAACCATCCTGAAGAAACTGTAAAATTCTCGGGATTCTAAAAGAATGCCAAGAAAAATGATGAGAAAGACACCAAGAAATATAAGTCCTCCAGACTCTATAATATATCTCTCTGGATACAGATTTACGAGCCTGTAACATAGTATTAATCACAGAGTCAGAGAAACCTCTTTGACCAAGAATCAAGCGTTCAATCTCCATACCTTTAAATTTAAGGATTTGAGATCCTGATGGAAAAAAGGACCTTGCGACAGAAGGTCTGGTCGTAGTGGAAGAGTCCACGGATGGCAAGAGGCCATCCGGACAAGATCCGCATACCAAAACCTGTGAGGCCATGCCGGAGCTACCAGCAGAACAAACGAGCATTCCTTCAGAATCTTGGAGATTACTCTTGGAAGAAGAACTAGAGGCGGAAAGATATAAGCAGGATGATACTTCCAAGGAAGTGATAATGCATCCACTGCTTCCGCCTGAGGATCCCGGGATCTGGACAGATACCTGGGAAGTTTCTTGTTTAGATGAGACGCCATCAGATCTATTTCTGGAAGCTCCCACATTTGAACAATCTGAAGAAATACCTCTGGGTGAAGAGACCATTCGCCCGGATGCAACGTTTGGCGACTGAGATAATCCGCTTCCCAATTGTCTATACCTGGGATATGAACCGCAGAGATTAGACAGGAGCTGGATTCCGCCCAAACCAGAATTCGAGATACTTCTTTCATAGCCAGAGGACTGTGAGTCCCTCCTTGATGATTGATGTATGCCACAGTTGTGACATTGTCTGTCTGAAAGCAAATGAACGATTCTCTCTTCAGAAGAGGCCAAGACTGAAGAGCTCTGAAAATTGCACGGAGTTCCAAAATATTGATCGGTAATCTCACCTCCTGAGATTCCCAAACTCCTTGTGCCGTCAGAGATCCCCACACAGCTCCCCAACCTGTGAGACTTGCATCTGTTGAAATTACAGTCCAGGTCGGAAGCACAAAAGAAGCCCCCTGAATTAAACGATGGTGATCTGTCCACCACGTTAGAGAGTGTCGTACAATCGGTTTTAAAGATATTAATTGAGATATCTTTGTGTAATCCTTGCACCATTGATTCAGCATACAGAGCTGAAGAGGTCGCATGCGAAAACGAGCAAAGGGGATCGTGTCCGATGCAGCAGTCATAAGACCTAGAATTTCCATGCATAAGGCTACCGAAGGGAATGATTGTGACTGAAGGTTTCGACAAGCTGAAATCAATTTTAGACGTCTCTTGTCTGTTAAAGACAGAGTCATGGACACTGAATCTATCTGGAAACCCAGAAAGGTTACCCTTGTCTGAGGAATCAATGAACTTTTTGGTGAATTGATCCTCCAACCATGATCTTGAAGAAACAACACAAGTCGATTCGTATGAGATTCTGCTAAATGTAAAGACTGAGCAAGTACCAAGATATCGTCCAAATAAGGAAATACCACAATACCCTGTTCTCTGATTACAGACAGAAGGGCACCGAGAACCTTTGTAAAAATTCTTGGAGCTGTAGCTAGGCCAAACGGCAGAGCCACAAACTGGTAATGCTTGTCCAGAAAAGAGAATCTCAGGAACTGATAATGATCTGGATGAATCGGAATATGCAGATATGCATCCTGTAAATCTATTGTGGACATATAATGCCCTTGCTGAACAAAAGGCAAGATAGTCCTTACAGTTACCATTTTGAACGTTGGTATCCTTACATAACGATTCAATATTTTTAGATCCAGAACTGGTCTGAAGGAATTCTCCTTCTTTGGTACAATGAAGAGATTTGAATAAAACCCCATCCCCTGTTCCAGAACTGGAACTGGCATAATTACTCCAGCCAACTCTAGATCTGAAACACAATTCAGAAATGCTTGAGCTTTCACTGGATTTACTGGGACACGGGAAAGAAAAAATCTCTTTGCAGGAGGTCTCATCTTGAAACCAATTCTGTACCCTTCTGAAACAATGTTCTGAATCCAAAGATTGTGAACAGAATTGATCCAAATTTCTTTGAAAAAACGTAACCTGCCCCCTACCAGCTGAGCTGGAATGAGGGCCGCACCTTCATGTGGACTTAGAAGCAGGCTTTGCCTTTCTAGAAGGCTTGGATTTATTCCAGACTGGAGATGGTTTCCAAACTGAAACTGCTCCTGAGGATGAAGGATCAGGCTTTTGTTCTTTGTTGAAACGAAAGGAACGAAAACGATTATTAGCCCTGTTTTTACCCTTAGATTTTTTATCCTGTGGTAAAAAAGTTCCTTTCCCACCAGTAACAGTTGAGATAATGGAATCCAACTGAGAACCAAATCATTTGTTACCCTGGAAAGAAATGGAAAGTAGAGTTGATTTAGAAGCCATATCAGCATTCCAAGTTTTAAGCCATAAAGCTCTTCTAGCTAAAATAGCTAGAGACATAAACCTGACATCAACTCTGATAATATCAAAAATGGCATCACAGATAAAATTATTAGCATGCTGAAGAAGAATAATAATATTATGAGAATCATGATCTGTTACTTGTTGCGCTAAAGTCTCCAACCAAAAAGTTGAAGCTGCAGCAACATCAGCCAAAGATATAGCAGGTCTAAGAAGATTACCTGAACACAGATAAGCTTTTCTTAGAAAGGATTCAATTTTCCTATCTAAAGGATCTTTAAACGAAGTACCATCTGACGTAGGAATAGTAGTACGTTTAGCAAGGGTAGAAATAGCCCCATCAACCTTAGGGATTTTGTCCCAAAATTCTAATCTGTCAGACGGCACAGGATATAATTGCTTAAAACGTTTAGAAGGAGTAAATGAATTACCCAATTTATCCCATTCTCTGGAAATTACTTCAGAAATAGCATTAGGAACAGGAAAAACTTCTGGAATAACCACAGGAGATTTAAACACCTTATCTAAACGTTTAGAATTAGTATCAAGAGGACCAGAATCCTCTATTTCTAAAGCAATTAGTACTTCTTTAAGTAAAGAACGAATAAATTCCATTTTAAATAAATATGAAGATTTATCAGCATCAATCTCTGAGACAGAATCCTCTGAACCAGAAGAGTCATCAGAATCAGAATGATGATGTTCATTTAAAAATTCATCTGTAGAGAGAGAAGTTTTAAAAGATTTTTTATGTTTACTAGAAGGAGAAATAACAGACATAGCCTTCTTGATGGATTCAGAAACAAAACCTCTTATGTTATCAGGAACATTCTGCACCTTAGATGTTGAGGGAACTGCAACAGGCAATGGTACATCATGACAATTAATACAAACAACAGCCGGAGGAATAGCTACCAAAAGTTTACAGCAGATACACTTAGCTTTGGTAGTTCCAGCACTAGACAGCGATTTTCCTGAAGTATCTTCTGACTCAGATGCAACGTGAGACATCTTGCAATATGTAAGAGAAAAAACAACATATAAAGCAAAATTGATCAAATTCCTTAAATGACAGTTTCAGGAATGGGAAAAAATGCCAATAAACAAGCTTCTAATAACCAGAAGCAAAGAAAAAATCAGACTGAAATAATGTGGAGACAAAAGCGACGCCCATATTTTTTGGCGCCAAATAATACGCCCACATTGTTTGTCGCCTAAATGCTTTTTGGCGCAAAAAATTACGCCACATCCGGAACGCCGACATTTTTGGCGCAAAAGGACGTCAAAAAATGACGCAACTTCCGGCGACACGTATGACGCCGGAAACAGAAAAGATTTTTTGCGCCAAAAAAGTCCACGCCAAGAATGACGCAATAAAATGAAGCATTTTCAGCCCCCGCGAGCCTAACAGCCCACAGGGAAAAAAAGTCAAATTTTTAAGGTAAGAAAAAATGATTGATTCAAACGCATTATCCCAAATATGAAACTGACTGTCTGAAAATAAGGAATGTTGAACATTCTGAGTCAAGGCAAATAAATGTTTGAATACATATATTTAGAACTTTATAAATAAAGTGCCCAACCATAGCTTAGAGTGTCACAGAAAATAAGATTTACTTACCCCAGGACACTCATCTACACGTTTGTAGAAAGCCAAACCAGTACTGAAACGAAAATCAGCAGAGGTAATGGTATATAAATAAGAGTATATCGTCGATCTGAAAAGGGAGGTAAGAGATGAATCTCTACGACCGATAACAGAGAACCTATGAAATAGACCCCGTAGAAGGAGATCACTGCATTCAAATAGGCAATACTCTCCTCACATCCCTCTGACATTCACTGCACGCTGAGAGGAAAACCGGGCTCCAACTTGCTGCGGAGCGCATATCAACGTAGAATCTAGCACAAACTTACTTCACCACCTTCATAGGAGGCAAAGTTTGTAAAACTGAATTGTGGGTGTGGTGAGGGGTGTATTTATAGGCATTTTGAGGTTTGGGAAACTTTGCCCCTCCTGGTAGGAATGTATATCCCATACGTCACTAGCTCATGGACTCTTGCTAATTACATGAAAGAAATTTTCCTGGTGACAGGCTTTCGTGCCTGTATTAAGGTATCAAGCGTTCAATCTCCATGCAGTCAGTCTCAGCACCGCTAGAAGGGACCCTAGCACCTTTGTGAAAATTCTGAGAGCAGTGGCTAAACCGAATGGAAGAGCCACGAACTGATAACGTTTGTCCAGAAAGGCGAACCTCAGGAACTGATGATGA
Source organism: Bombina bombina (assembly GCF_027579735.1). Taxonomy (NCBI): domain Eukaryota; kingdom Metazoa; phylum Chordata; class Amphibia; order Anura; family Bombinatoridae; genus Bombina; species Bombina bombina. Next base: position 1,507,438,746 of record NC_069499.1, on the reverse strand, counting down.
TCTTTGTGGATAGGAATATGCAGGTACGCATCCTTTAAGTCCACGGTAGTCATATATTGACCCTCCTGGATTGTTGGTAAAATCGTCCGAATGGTTTCCATTTTGAAAGATGGAACTCTGAGGAATTTGTTTAGAATTTTTAAATCCAGAATTGGTCTGAAGGTTCCCTCTTTTTTGGGAACTACGAACAGGTTTGAGTAAAAACCCAGGCCTTGTTCCGCTGTTGGAACTGGGTGTATCACTCCCATCTTTAATAGGTCTCCTACGCAATGTAAGAATGCCTGTCTCTTTATCTGGTCTGAAGATAAGCGAGACATGTGGAACCTTCCCCTTGGAGGAAGTTCCTTGAACTCTAGAAGATACCCCTGAGAGACTATTTCTAGTGCCCAGGGATCCGGAACATCTCTTGCCCAAGCCTGAGCAAAGAGAGAAAGTCTGCCCCCTACTAGATCCAGTCCCGGATCGGGGGCTACCCCTTCATGCTGTCTTGGTAGCAGCAGCAGGCTTCTTGGCCTGTTTACCCTTGTTCCAGCCTTGCAATGGTTTCCATGCTGGTTTAGGCTGGGAAGCGTTGCCTTCTTGTCTAGAGGCTGCAGAGTTAGGATTTGGTCCGTTCCTGAAATTGCGAAAGGAACGAAAATTAGATTTGTTCTTAGCCTTGAAAGGCTTATCCTGTGGGAGGGCATGGCCCTTACCACCAGTAATATCAGAAATAATCTCTTTCAATTCCGGCCCAAAAAGGGTCTTACCCTTGAAAGGAATATTAAGCAATTTAGTTTTGGACAACACATCCGCCAACCAAGATTTTAGCCAAAGCGCTCTACGCGCCACTATAGCAAAACCTGAATTTTTCGCCGCTAACTTAGCCAATTGGAAAGCGGCATCCAAGATAAAGGAATTAGCCAACTTCAGCGCGTGAATTCTGTCCATGACTTCATCATATGGAGTCTCCTTTTGGAGCGAATTTTCTAGTTCCTCGAACCAAAAAGACGCTGCCGTGGTGACAGGAATAATGCACGAAATTGGTTGAAGAAAGAAACCTTGCTGGACAAATATCTTTTTTAGCAATCCTTCCAATTTTTTATCCATAGGATCTTTGAAAGCGCAACTGTCCTCAATAGGAATAGTTGTGCGCTTGGCTAGCGTTGAAACTGCCCCCTCAACCTTAGGAACCGTTTGCCATGTGTCCCTTCTGGGGTCGACAATGGGGAACTTTTTCTTGAATATAGGAGGTGGAACAAAAAGGTATACCTGGCCTTTCCCACTCCTTAGTCACTATGTCCGCCACCCTCTTGGGTATCGGAAAGGCATCAGCGTGCACTGGGACCTCTAAGAATTTGTCCATTTTGAACAGCTTCTCTAGAATTACCAAAGAATCACAATCATCGAGCGTAGTTAGCACCTCCTTAAGCAGGGCGCGGAGATGTTCTAACTTAAATTTAAATGCCACGATATCAGGTTCTGCCTGCTGAGAAACTTTTCCTGAATCAGAAACTTCCCCTTCAGACAGACCCTCCCTCACTGCCAATTCAGATTGATGTGAGGGTACAACAGATAAGTTATCGTCAGCGCCAACTTGCTCATCCTCTCTGTTTAAAACTGAGCAATCACGCTTTCTAGGAAATGATGGCAGTTTGGATAATAAATTTGCTATAGAATTATCCATTACTGCAGTTAATTGCTGCACAGTAACAAGCATTGGCGCGCTAGATGTACTAGGTATCGCCTGCGTGGGCAAAACTGGTGTTGACACAGAAGGAGAGGATGAGGAACTATCCCCACTATCTTCATCTTGGGCAATTCTATTAAATGTGACATCACTGTCCTGACTTTGTTTGGACGCCCTGGCACATTTTGCACAAATAGTTAAAGGGGGAACCACCTTGGCCTCTATACACACAGAACATATGCTATCTGAAGGTACAGACATGTTAGACAGAATTTGGCAGGCTAATAATGCAATAAAAACGTTTTTAAACAAAACCGTTACTGTCCCTTTAAATAATAAAAAGGCACCCTTTATTTCTGCAAGTTTGAAAAACTATGAAGGCAAAATCCGATTTTTACAAAATTTGCACCCCAGAGTCCTAATGCCTTGAAAGTATTGCACACCAAGTTTCAAGACTTTAACCCTTAAAATGAGCAAACCGGAGCTATTTGTTCAAATCAACAATCTTAACACACTACAATCACTGCCACAGCCTTGCTGCGGCTTTTTACCTTCCCTGAGAGTTATTTACCACTGAAGTAAACCTTCCTGAGTCCGTTTTTTGAGCCACAGGACCCCTCACATGAAGCTGCATGCACTGCCTTGGAAGAAAACTGCGCAATTGAGGCGCGAAAATGGGGCCTCCTTCCTCTGAGTGAAGGGGCCTTTCTGACTGGAATAGTAGTCTAACCAACTGCCAGGCGAAAAAAATGTTCCCAAAGGGTTTTTAATTACACAAACACACTCTAAATGCCATATAAATATGATATAAACCAATAGATTTAGCCCACAATAGTGTCAACCAGTATAGAGCCCATTTATAAGCCTTAATCTGTTATGAGTCTAAGAAAATGGCTTACTTATCCCTTAAGGGAAAAACTGACAGTCTTCTAGCATTAACATGTCTTGTTAGAAATATGACTGATCATACCTGAAGCAGATAAGCCTGCAAACTGTTCCCCCCAACTGAAGTTCTCTGGTTTCAACAGCCCTGCGTGGGAACAGTAATGGATTTTAGTTACTAGTGCTAAAATCATATTCCTCTTTAACAGAAATCTTCTTCATTTTCTGTTGTAGAGTAAATAGTACAAACCGGCACTATTTTAAAATAACAAACTCTTGATAGAAGAATAAAAAACTACAACTAACACCACATACTCTTTACCATACCCGTGGAGATGCTACTTGTTCAGAGCGGCAAAGAGAATGACTGGGGGGCGGAGCCAGAGGGGGGGCTATATGGACAGCTCTTGCTGTGTGCTCTCTTTGCCATTTCCTGTAGGGGAAGAGAATATCCCACAAGTAAGGATGAAGCCGTGGACCGGACACACCAATGTTGGAGAAAAGGCAGTTACACTAACAAAATTTTTACAGTGTATGTAACAAGTCAGCAGAGCATTGCACCCACTTGCAAATGGATGATTAACCCCTTAATAACAAAAACGGAATAATAAATGACAAAAACGTTTTTTAAACACAGTCACAACTGCCACAGTCTACTGTGGTTGTTACCCTCCTCAAACACGACTTTGAAGCCTTTTGAGCCCTTCAGAGATGTCCTGTATCATGCAGAGGGAAGCTGAATGTCTCTGTCAGTATTTTTATCTGCACAGAAAAGCACTAAAATAGGCCCTTCCCACTCATATTAAAACAACAACAGTGGAAAGCCTCAGGAAACTGTTTCTAGGCAAAAATCAAGCCAGCCATGTGGAAAAAAAACTAGGCCCCAATAAGTTTTATCACCAAGCATATATAAAAACGATTAAACATGCCAGCAAACGTTTTATATGTATCTCTGTTAATAAGCCTGATACCAGTCGCTATCACTGCATTTAAGGCTTTACTTACATTAATCCGGTATCAGCAGCATTTTTCTAGCAAATTCCATCCCTAGAAATATGTTAACTGCACATACCTTATTGCAGGAAAACCTGCACGCCATTCCCCCTCTGAAGTTACCTCACTCCTCAGAATATGTGAGAACGGCAGTGGATCTTAGTTACTTCTGCTAAGATCATAGAAATCACAGGCAGATTCTTCTTCTAATGCTGCCTGAGATGAAACAGTACACTCCGGTACCATTAAAAAATAACAAACTTTTGATTGAAGTTAAAAAACTAACTATAATACACCACTCTCCTCTTACTACGTCCATCTTTGTTGAGAGTTGCAAGAGAATGACTGGGTATGGCAGTGAGGGGAGGAGCTATATAGCAGCTCTGCTGTGGGTGATCCTCTTGCAACTTCCTGTTGGGAAGGAGAATATCCCACAAGTAATGGATGATCCGTGGACTGGATACACTTAACAAGAGAAACATCAGTGTAAGTAGGTACTGCATAGTATTAATCCAATCTACATAATTTCTCTGGGACTACAATAGTGTCACAGTCGTCCAGAGTTGCTAAAACCTCCCTGAGCAATACGCGGAGGTGTTCAAGCTTAAATTTAAATGTAGACATATCAGAATCAGAATGAAGTATCTTCCCTGAATCAGAAAGCTCACCCACAGATTTAAGCTCCCCTACTTCAGCTTCAGTATAATGTGAGGGTGTATCAGACATAGCTACTAAAGCGTCAGAGAGCTCTGTATTTATTCTAGTCCCAGAGCTGTCTCGCTTTCCTTGCAATCCTGGCAGTTTAGATAATACCTCTGTAAGGGTATGATTCATCACTGCCGCCATGTCTTGCAAGGTATACGCAATGGGCGCGCTAGATATACTAGGCGTCCCCTGAGCAGGATTTATAGGATCTGACACGTGGGGAGAGTTAGACGGCATAACTTCCTCCTTGTCAATTTCTTCTGGTGATAATTTTTTTAAAGCCAGAATATGGTCTTTGTACTCTATAGTAAAATCAGTGCATTTGGTACACATTCTAAGAGGGGGTTCCACAATGGCTTCTAAACATAATGAACAATGAGTTTCCTCTATGTCAGACATGTTTAAACAGACTAGTAATGAGACCAGCAAGCTTGGAAAACACTTTAATAACTGTGAACAAGCAGAAAATAAAAACGGTACTGTGCCTTTAAGAGAAAAAAACAATCACAGAAACTACAAAACAGTGAAAAAAGCAGTAAATCTTACGAAATTTTTACAGTGTGTATAATAGGCTAAAAGAGCATTGCACCCACTTGCAAATGGAGGATTAACCCCTTAGTTTCAAAACCGGATCAAAAAAATGATATAAACGTTTTTAAACAGTCACACAAAACTGCCACAGCTCTACTGTGGCCCTACCTGTCCATACAACGACTTTGGAAGGCATAAAAACCCTTTAGAGAGGTCCTAAATGTTCAAGGGACTCCTTCAGGGAAGCTGGATGTCTCAAACTGCAAAAACTAATGCACAATTTAGGCCCAAAAAAGGCCCCCTCCCAGCCTGTACTCACAGTGAGAGGGCCTAAAAAAAACTATCCCTAGGCAAAATCTAGTCAGCCATGTGGAGAAAACTGGGCCCCAGAATAAAGTTTTATCACCAATATGTAATAAACGTTCATACACCTTCAGCAAACGTTATATCTATTCAGTAATGTGAGTAAATAAAAAAAAAATATTACCCTTTACAGCAAGCATGATACCAGTCGTTATTAAATCACTGTAATCAGGCTTACCTTAAATAAATCCGGTATTGTCAGCATTTTCTAGCATATCATTTCTCTAGAAAAATTTTAAACTGCACATACCTCATAGCAGGAGACCCTGCACGCTATTCCCCCAGCTGAAGTTACCTCATCTCTTCAGTTATGTGTGAGAACAGCAATGGATCTTAGTTACAACCTGCTAAGATCATCAAAGACCACAGGCAGACTCTTCTTCAACTTTCTGCCTGAGGCTAAAATAGTACAACTCCGGTACCATTTGAAAATAACAAACTTTTGATTGAAGATAAACTACATTAATGCACCACATCTCTCTAGCTACTTCCTATCTTGTCGAGAGCTGCAAGAGAATGACTGGGAGGTGGCAGTTAGGGGAGGAGCTATATAAACAGCTCTGCTGTGGGTGATCCTCTTGCAGCTTCCTGTTGGGAAGGAGAATATCCCACAAGTAATGGATGATCCGTGGACTGGATACACCTTACAAGAGAAAACTAAATTTATGCTTACTTGATAAATTTCTTTCCGGACATGAAGAGTCCACAACTTCATTCCAATTACTAATGGGATATTCAACTCCTGGCTCTTCTAGTACCACCGCTTGAAGAACCTTTCTCCCGAAAGAAGCCTCAGCCAAGGCAAAAGTATTAAATTTGTATTATTTGGAAAAAGTATGCAAAGAGGACCATGTTGCCGCCTTGCAAATTTGTTCCACAGAAGCTTCATTTTTAAAAGCCCAGGAAGAGGAGACAGCCCTAGTAGAATGAGCCGTAATCCTCTCAGGAGGCTGTTGTCCAGCTGTCTCATAAGCTAAACAGATAACACTTCATAACCAGAAGGGTAGTAGAAGTGGCCTTCTGACCCTTACACTTACCAGAGAAAACAACAAACAGGGTAGAAGATTGCGGAAAATCTTTAGTCACTTGAAGGTAAAATTTTAGAACACCCACAACATCCAGGTTATGCAAAACACGTTCCTTACGGGAAGGAGGATTGGGACAAAAAGAAGCAACAACAATTTCTTGATTATATTTCGATCCGACACTACCTTAGGGAGAAAAGACAGCTTTGTACGAAGGACCACATTATATGCATGAAAAATAAGGTAAGGGGAATCACACTGCAGAGCCGAAAGCTCAGAAACTCTACGAGCGAAAGAAATAGCAAGAAGAAACAAAACCTTCCAAGATAACAATTATATATCAACAGAATGCACCGGCTCAAATGTAGCCTGCTGCAAAACCTTAACGAGGTTAAGACTCCAAGAAAGAGCAACAGGTTTAAACACATGCCTGATTCTAAATAGGGCCTGAACAAAAGCTTGAACATCTGGCAAATCCGACAGAAGTTTGTGCAAAATGACAGTGCAGAAATCTGACCGTCAGAGTACTGATTGACAAACCTTCCTCCAGGCCATCCTGAAGAAAAGATAGAATGCGGGGAATCCTCACCCGACTCCAGAAGAAACCTTTAGATTTGCACCAATAAAAAGGTATTTAATACCTTAAGATAAATCTTGCGAGTAACAGGTTTACAAACCTGAAGCATGTTATTAACGACCGCCTCAGAAAAACCACGTCTAGCCAAAACTAGGCGTTTAATCTCCAAGTAGTTAGCTTCAGAGAATCTAGATTTGAATGGAGAAGGGACCCTGAAGTAGAAGGTCCTTCCTCAGAGGTAACCTCCAAGGTGGAAGAGATGACATCTTCACCAGATCCGCGAACCAGATCCTCCGAGGCCATGCAGGAGCTATTAGAATTACAGATGCTCTCTCCTGTTTGATACGAGCAGTGGAAGGAGAACAAACTAAGGAAACAGGTATGCCAGAGAGAAGTTTCAAGGAACCGCCAGAGCATCTATCAGGGTGGCCTGAGGATCTCTTGAACTTGAACCGTAACGAGGAAGCTTGGCGTTTTGACGAGACGCCATCAGATCCAACTCCGGCACCAACCACTTGAGGGTTAACCTGGAGAACACTTCCGGATGGACAGCCTACTCCCCAGGATGAAAAATATGTCTGCTCAGGAAATCCGCCTCCCAGTTGTCCACTCCTGGAATGTGGATGGCAGATAGAAGACAATTGTGAGCTTCCGCCCACTGCAGAATGCAAATCGCCTCCTTCATGGCCAAGGAACTCAGAGCTCCTCCCTGGTGGTTGATGTAAGCCACTGAGGTGATATTGTCCAACTGAAACCTGATAAACTGGGCTAAGGACAACTGAGACCAGGCTATCAGAGCATTGAGGATCTCTCTCAACTCCAAGATGTTTATTGGGAGAGAAGACTCCTCCTGAGACCCTAGGCCCCGAGCCTTTAATGAGTCCCAGACTGCTCCCCAGCCTAGCAGGCTGGCATCCGTGGTCACAATCACCCAGGAGGGTTTCCGGAAGCATGTGCCCTGAGACAGATGATCCTGAGAAATCCACCACGAGAGAGAGAGATCTATCCAATAAGACAGATACGAATGGTCTCCGTTCCATTGTCTGAGCATGCATAATTGCAGAGCTCTCAAATGGAATAGAGCAAAGGGAATGATGTCCATGGAAGCGACCATCAGACCAATTACCTCCATACATTGAACCACTGATGACTGAACAGTAGACTGTAGAGAGAGGCATTAAGAGAGAGAAGCTTGGATCTTCTGACCTCCATCAGAAAAATCTTCATAGATTCCCTGAGAACTGACCACTGCCAAGAGAGCCCCAAGAACCTTTGAGGAAATTCTGAGAGCTGTGGCAAGGCCAAACGGAAGAGCCACAAACAAAGTGCTTGTCTAGAAAAGCAAATCTCAGGAACTTGTGATGATCCCTGTGGATGGGAACATGAAGATACGCGTCCTTCAAATCTATGGTCGTCATGAACTGACCCTCTTGGACCAAAGGAAGAATGGAACATATTGTTGACGGAGCCCTAAGAAACTTGTTGAGACACGAGGTCTAAAATTGGTTGAAAAGTTCCCTCTTTTTTTGGGAACCACAAACAGATTTGAATAAAATCCTAGACCCTCTTCTCTTACTGGAACTGGAACAATCACTCCCAGGGAGGAAAGGTCCTGAACACACTTTAAGAATGCCTCCCTTTTTACCTTATCCACCGATAACCTTGAGAGCAGAAGTATGCCCTTGGGAGGACGAGAATTCAATTCTATTTTGTATCCCTGAGATACTATGTCCACAGCCCAAGGATCTGGGACATCTCGTATCCACGCTATCTGAAACAAGGAAAGCCTGCCCCCCACTTGATCCGATCCCAGACCAGGGGCAGACCATTCATGCTGATTTAGTCTTAGCAGAGGGCTTCTTTGATTACCAAGACTGATTGGGATTCCAAAAAGACTTGGACTGTCCCAGAGGAAGGAGAGGAAGACCTTTGAAGTTACGAAAGGAACGAAATTACTTTGACGTCCTTTATGGCGTATTCTTCTTGTCTTGTGGTAGAAGGGACCACTTTCGACCCGTAATTTCAGAAATGATCTCCGCCAGAAATCTTGGCTCCCAGTATAATGACTTGAATGCTAGCATCAGAGATAAAGGAATTGGATAGTTTGAGAGCCTTAATCCTATCTTGGATCTCCTCCAATGGAGTCTCCTCTAAAATCAGATCTGATAAGGCATTGCACCAATAAGATGCTGCACTAGCTACTGTGGCAAAATAAACTGCGGGTTGCCATTGTAGACCCTGATGAAGATACATCTTTTCAAATAAGCCTCCAACTTTTTGTCCATGGGATCCTTGAAAGAACAGCTATCCTCAATAGGAATCGTGGTTCTCTAAGCCAGAGTAGAAATAGCCCCTTCTACCTTAGGCACTGTGCCCCATGAGTCTTGAATAGAGTCAGCAACAGGAAACCTCTTTTTAAAAACGGGAGACGGGGAGAAAGGTATCCCTGGCTTATCCCATTCCTGTGCAAGTATCTCTGACACACGGTCTGGAACAGGAAATACTTCCACAGCAGAAGGAACATCATAGTATTTGTTAAGTTTACTAGATTTCTTAGGGTTGACAGAGACAAAAGCGCCTGAGTTGTCCAAAGTAGCTAAAACTTCCTTTAGCAGTAAGCGGAGGTGATCAAGCTTAAAGCTGAAGTTTACCTTTTCAGCATCAGACAAAGGAATTATACTGTCAGAATCTGAGATTTCACCCTCAGATGCTACCGAGGTATCCTCCTCATCAGACTTATGAGGGAGGTCCACCTTCACGGCAGAAGATGGACAGACACCTTACCATCTGACAAATGTTTAAATTTTCTCTTGCGTTTTCCCAACATAGGAAAACCAGATAATGCCAAAGATACCGCAGAGAATATCTGTGCAGCAAAATCTGAAGGCAAATAAACTCCTCCAGGAGGCTGAGATGAACTGCAGGACACTGACGCCATTGCGGCTTGGGACGTTTGAGGAGAAAGCTGTGGCATTGCCTGAACAGCATCATCCTGAGAAGTGTTCTAGCTAAACATGTAGCACAAAATTGCATAGGCAAAAACATAATTTATGCTTACCTGATAAATTTATTTCTCTAGTAGTGTATTCAGTCCACGGATCATCCATTACTTATGGGATATATTCCCTTCCCAAAAGGAAGTTGCAAGAGGATCACCCAAAACAGAGCTGCTATATAGCTCCTCCCCTCACATGTCATATCCAGTCATTCGACCGAAACAAGACAAGAAAGGAGAAACCATAGGGAGCAGTGGTGACTGGAGTTTTAATTAAAATTTAGATCTGCCTTAAAAAAAGACAGGGCGGGCCGTGGACTGAATACACTACAAGAGAAATAAATTTATCAGGTAAGCATAAATTATGTTTTCTCTTGTTAAGTGTATTCAGTCCACGGATCATCCATTACTTATGGGATACCAATACCAAAGCTAAAGTACACGGATGATGGGAGGGACAAGGCAGGAACTTAAACGGAAGGAACCACTGCCTGTAGAACCTTTCTCCCAAAAACAGCCTCTGAAGAAGCAAAAGTGTCAAATTTGTAAAATTTTGAAAAAGTGTGAAGCGAAGACCAAGTTGCAGCCTTGCAAATCTGTTCAACAGAGGCCTCATTCTTAAAGGCCCAGGTGGAAGCCACAGCTCTAGTGGAATGAGCTGTAATTCTTTCAGGGGGCTGCTGTCCAGCAGTCTCATAGGCTAAACGTATTATGCTACGAAGCCAAAAGGAGAGAGGTTGCCGAAGCTTTTTGACCTCTCCTCTGTCCAGAGTACACGACAAACAGGGAAGAAGTTTGACGAAAATCTTTAGTTGCCTGTAAATAGAACTTCAGGGCACGGACTACGTCCAGATTATGCAAAAGTCGTTCCTTCTTTGAAGAAGGATTAGGACATAATGATGGAACAACAATCTCCCGATTGATATTCTTGTTAGAAACTACCTTAGGTAAAAACCAAGGTTTAGTACGCAGAACTACCTTGTCTGAATGGAAAATTAGATAAGGAGAATCACAATGTAAGGCAGATAACTCAGAGACTCTGAGCCGAGGAAATAGCCATCAAAAACAGAACTTTCCAAGATAAAAGCTTAATATCAATGGAATGAAGGGGTTCAAACGGAACCCCTTGAAGAACTTTAAGAACCAAGTTTAAGCTCCACGGAGGAGCAACAGTCTTAAACACAGGCTTAATCCTAGCCAAAGCCTGACAAAAAGCCTGGACGTCTGGAACTTCTGCCAGACGTTTGTGTAAGAGAATAGACAGAGCAGAAATCTGTCCCTTTACCGAACTAGCAGATAAGCCCTTTTCTAAACCCTCTTGTAGAAAGGACAATATCCTAGGAATCCTAACCTTACTCCATGAGTAACTCTTGGATTCGCACCAATATAAATATTTACGCCATATCTTATGGTAAATTTTTCTGGTAACAGGCTTCCGTGCCTGTATTAAGGTATCAATAACTGACTCCGAGAAGCCACGCTTTGATAGGATCAAGCGTTCAATCTCCATGCAGTCAGCCTCAGAGAAATTAGATTTGGATGGTTGAAAGGACCTTGTATTAGAAGGTCCTGCCTCAGAGGCAGAGACCATGGTGGACAGGACGACATGTCCACTAGGTCTGCATACCAGGTCCTGCGTGGCCACGCAGGCGCTATCAGAATCACTGATGCTCTCTCCTGTTTGATCTTGGCAATCAGTCGAGGTAGCAGCGGAAATGGTGGAAACACATAAGCCATATTGAAAACCCAAGGGGCTGCCAGAGCATCTATCAGCGCCGCTTCCGGGTCCCTGGACCTGGATCCGTAACAATTAAGCTTGGCATTCTGGCGAGACGCCATGAGATCCAGTTCTGGTTTGCCCCAACGATGAATCAGTTGAGCGAAGACCTCCGGATGAAGTTCCCACTCCCCCGGATGAAAAGTCTGGCGACTTAGAAAGTCCGCCTCCCAGTTCTCCATGCCTGGGATGTAGATCGCTGACAGGTGGCGAGTGAGACTCTGCCCAGCGAATCATCTTTGAGACTTCTAACATCGCTAGGGAACTCCTGGTTCCCCCTTGATGATTGATGTAAACCACAGTCGTGATGTTGTCCGACTGAAATCTGATGAACCTCAGTGTTGCTAACTGAGGCCTAGCTAGAAGAGCATTGAATATTGCTCTCAACTCCAGAATATTTATTGGGAGGAGTTTCTCCTCCTGAGTCCATAATCCCTGAGCCTTCAGGGAGTTCCAGACTGCGCCCCAACCTAGAAGGCTGGCATCTGTTGTTACAATCGTCCAATCTGGCCTGCGAAAGGTCATCCCCTTGGACAGATGGACCCGAGAAAGCCACCAGAGAAGAGAATCTCTGGTCTCTTGATCCAGATTTAGTAGAGGGGACAAATCTGAGTAATCCCCATTCCACTGACTTAGCATGCATAATTGCAGTGGTCTGAGATGCAGGCGCGCAAATGGTACTATGTCCATTGCCGCTACCATTAAGCCGATTACTTCCATGCACTGAGCTACTGACGAGCGTGGAATGGAATGAAGGACACGGCAAGCATTCAGAAGCTTTGATAACCTGGACTCCCGTCAGGTAAATCTTCATCTCTATAGAATCTATAAGAGTCCCCAGGAAGGGAACTCTTGTGAGTGGTAATAGAGAACTCTTTTCCACGTTCACCTTCCACCCATGCGACCTCAGAAATTGCCAGAACTATCTCTGTATGAGACTTGGCAATTTGAAAACTTGACGCCTGTATCAGAATGTCGTCTAGGTACGGAGCCACCGCTATGCCTCGCGGTCTTAGCACCGCCAGAAGTGAGCCCAGAACCTTTGTAAAAATTCTCGGGGCTGTAGCTAACCCGAAGGGAAGAGCTATAAACTGGTAATGCCTGTCTAGAAAGGCAAATCTTAGGTACCGATAATGATCTTTGTGAATCGGTATATGAAGGTAGGCATCCTTTAAGTCTACTGTGGTCATGTATTGACCCTCTTGGATCATGGGTAGGATGGTTCAAATAGTTTCCATTTTGAATGATGGAACTCTTAGGAATTTGTTTAAGATTTTTAGGTCCAAGATTGGTCTGAAGGTTCCCTCTTTCTTGGGAACCACAAACAGATTTGAGTAAAAACCTTGCCCTTGTTCCGTCCGCGGAAATGGGTGGATCACCCCCATTACTAAGAGGTCTTGTACACAGCGTAGAAATGCCTCTTTCTTTATTTGGTTTGCTGATAACCTTAAAAGATGAAATCTCCCTTGTGGAGGAGAAGCTTTGAAGTCCAGAAGATATCCCTGAGATATGATCTCCAACGCCCAGGGATCCTGGACATCTCTTGCCCAAGCCTGGGCGAAGAGAGAAAGTCTGCCCCCCACTAGATCCGTTTCCGGATAGGGGGCCCTCTCTTCATGCTGTCTTAGGGGCAAAAGTAGGTTTTCTGGCCTGCTTGCCCTTGTTCCAGGACTGGTTAGCTTTCCAGCCCTGTCTGTAACGAGCAACAGTTCCTTCCTGTTTTGGAGCGGAGGAAGTTGATGCTGCTCCTGCCATGAAGTTACGAAAGGCACGAAAATTAGACTGTATGGCCTTTGATTTGGCCCTGTCCTGAGGAAGAGTATGACCCTTACCTCCAGTAATGTCAGCAATAATTTCTTTCAAGCCGGGCCCGAATAAGGTCTGCCCCTTGAAAGGAATATTAAGCAATTTAGATTTAGAAGTCACGTCAGCTGACCAGGATTTAAGCCATAGCGCTCTGAGCGCCTGGATGGCGAATCCGGAGTTCTTAGCCGTTAGTTTGGTTAAATGTACAACGGCATCAGAAACAAATGCATTAGCTAGCTTAAGTGCTTTAAGCTTGTCCATAATCTCATCCAATGGAGCTGTGCGAATGGCCTCTTCCAGAGACTCAAACCAGAATGCCGCAGCAGCAGTGACAGGCGCAATGCATGCAAGGGGCTGTAAGATAAAACCCTGTTGAACAAACATTTTCTTAAGGTAACCTAATTTTTTATCCATTGGATCCAAAAAAGCACAACTATCCTCCACCGGGATAGTGGTACGTTTAGCTAAAGTAGAAACTGCTCCCTCCACCTTAGGGACCGTCTGCCATAAGTCTCGTGTGGTGGCGTCTATTGGAAACATTTTCCTAAATATCGGAGGAGGGGAAAAGGGCACACCGGGTCTATCCCACTCCTTGCTAATAATCTCTGTAAGCCTTTTAGGTATGGGAAAAACGTCAGTACACACCGGTACCGCATAGTATCTATCCAGCCTACATAATTTCTCTGCAATTGCAACCGTGTTACAATCATTCAGAGCCGCTAATACCTCCCCCAGCAATACACGGAGGTTCTCAAGCTTAAATTTAAAATTAGAAATCTCTGAATCCGGTCTCCCTGGATCAGATCCGTCACCCACAGAATGAAGCTCTCCGTCCTCATGTTCTGCAAATTGTGACGCAGTATTGGACATGGCTCTCACATCATCAGCGCGCTCTGTCCTTAACCCAGAGCTATCGCGCTTGCCTCTTAATTCTGGCAATTTAGATAATACCTCTGTCATAACAGCAGCCATGTCTTGTAAAGTGATTTGTATGGGCCTCTCTGATGTACTTGGCGCCACAATATCACGCGCCTCCTGAGCGGGAGGCGAAGGTACTGACACGTGAGGAGAGTTAGTCGGCATAACTTCCCCCTCGTTGTCTGGTGATAATTTCTTTACAGATAAAGACTGACTTTTATTCAGAGTGACATCAATACACTTAGTACACATATTTTTATAGGGCTCCACATTGGCCTTCAAACATAGCGGACAAACAGATTCATCTGTGTCAGACATGTTTAAACAGACTAGCAATGAGACTAGCAAGCTTGGAAAATCCTTTCAAATAAGTTTACAAGCAATATAAAAAACGCTACTGCGCCTTTAAGAAGCACAAAAAATTGTCACAGTTGAAATAACAATGAACCGAATCAGTTATAGCAACCAAATTTTCACAGTAAATGTATTAAGTTAGCAAAGCATTGTACCCACTAGCAAATGTATGATTAACCCCTTAATACCCAAAAACGGATAATCAATTTAACAATTAACGTTTTTATCACAGTCAAACACACTGTCACAGGTCTGCTGTGACTGATTACCTCCCTCAAAATGAATTTTGAAGACCCCTGAGCTCTCTAGAGACGTCCTGGATCAAGGAGGAAGAAGCAGGAAGACTGTGACTGAATTTTTACTGAGCAAAAAAAGCGCTAAAATAGGCTCCTCCCACTCATATTACAACAGTGGGAAACCTCAGTTAACCGTTTCTATGCAGAAATATACGTCAGCCATGTGGAAAAAATCATGCCCCAAAAGATTTATCACCAAAGTACCTCACAAAAACAAATAACATGCCAGTAAACGTTTTAAACATACATTTTAAAAGTTATGTAGTGTTATTAATAAGCCTGCTACCAGTCCCTTCTACTGCAGTTAAGGCTCATACATTACTTCAGTATTAACAGTATTTTCTTAGTCAAATTCCATTCCTTAGAAAATTACTTACTGCACATACATTCATCAGCCTGATACCAGTCGCTACTACTGCATTTAAGGCTGTACTTACATTACATCGGTATCAGCAGTATTTTCTTAGTCAATTCCATTCCTTAGAAAAATATTTTACTGCACATACCTCATCTGCAGGGGACCCCGCATGCTATTCCCTTTCTGAAGTTACCCCACTCCTCAGAATGTGCGAGAACAGCCAGTGGATCTTAGTTACTTCTGCTAAGATCATAGAAAAACGCAGGCAGATTCTTCTTCTAAATACTGCCTGAGAGAAAAAACAGCACACTCCGGTGCCATTTAAAATAACAAACTTTTGATTGAAGAAATAATTAAGTATAAAAACTGCACACTCCTCTCACACCTTCCTACTATGTTGAAAGTTGCAAGAGAATGACTGGATATGACATGTGAGGGGAGGAGCTATATAGCAGCTCTGCTTTGGGTGATCCTCTTGCAACTTCCTGTTGGGAAGGGAATATATCCCATAAGTAATGGATGATCTGTGGACTAAATACACTTAACAAGAGAAAAATATTCGGCCTCAAGACATAAGCATCTATCAAAAGAAACAGATTCTTGTTCCATGTCCATAGATTACAAAATAAAAAATTCCCTCAAAGTAAATGAAAAATTAAAATTTTAAAATAAAGACTTTTGATACACACTAAAATAACTGATTGAAAATCTGAAAAAACAAAAACACACTCAGGACCTCTACACTTCAAATGTACTGAGGTGCCCTACCGTATTCCAGAGGCTCCACAATTAGTTAGAGAGACAGAGGCAGTTCACAACCGACTCCTTCAACAAGCCGTGCTGAGGAAAAATGACAACGCTTCACTCCGTGGTCGGATGAGTGGCAAACCGGAACTGCGCAGCAAGTAAAAGCGTGCGTTCCAAGGAAAAAACTGCCAAGTAAGATTTAGATCCGCTCTAATCTACAAGTAGTTACAATAAAAGCCTTCTCATCAGACTTATGTCCAAAAATTTTTTGAGTCCAACTATTCTTATGCATATTTTGACTAAATGCCCCATGAAAACACTCCACACTACAAGAGTGATTAAAAATAAAAGGTGCCACATAGTAAATGTCCCCCATATGAAGGGAAAATTAACCCCTTAGTTTCCACATACTTAAGTGCCTATACACTGCCTAAGAAAATCCTATATATAAAGGATTTATTATGTCCCAATATTGCTGCAGAGTTAACTAAGTTACCGAAGTGCAAGTCTCCAATACCTAGAAGACAAAACGAACTTAACTGCAAACTAGCTGTCCGGCAGGAAGACAGCTCACAAGGCGTGAAAGGACACATACGCCTTACAGAGACCTGTAGAAAAAAGAAAGAACAGAGTAACCAACTCCGGCTTTCTATGATTAGGGCAGCAATATGTTAGGAAAACAAAGTAAGGACCACCTCACCACTTCCTAACTGCTTAAAAGCCACCACTGCTCTTACTCAAGAGATTGACGTGGACACAACTAAACCCACATCCTTGTTTGCGGGGAAAAGTATCCAAAAAAAGGAATAATATCTTCAGACACCAAACTTCACATCCTCCATTGACAGAGGCAAAGAGAATGACTGGGAGTTATAGGTAAGGGAAGTGACACTTAACAGCTTTGCTGTGGTGCTCTTTGCCTCCTCCTGATGGCCAGGAGTGAATATCCCACTAGTAATTGTAATGACGCTGTGGTCTCTCCATGTCTTAGGAAAGAAAAAATACATTCATCATGCCAGCACATTAAGCAGGAGATAACTGCAAACTACTGGGTCTAAAACAAAAACGAGAATCAGTATGGAAGGTTATATCACTAGATGCAAATAGGTTGAAGAGGTAATATTTTGTGAAAGAATGTAAAAAAGACTTTACACAGCTGCTCAAGTAATACCTTATTGGCCTTAGCCAAACAAGTAGACACACAATTAGGAAAAGGCAGATAGTTTCCCCACTGCCTGGTATGATGTAACTAATTAAAGTCGATGAGAAAAGTCTTGGAGGTCAAAGTGTTTTTTCTTAAGATTGTAGTGCCATCCATACAACAACGTTCCATATCTCTAACCAGTGGAGCTGATATGGCCATCATGAAGAATCTCTTAAAAATCAGTGAAATGAGATGGTTAAAGTAAAAGAGGGGAACTGGACTGTTTTTAGGATGCAACTGAGAACTAAAGGCAGAATCTGGCCTGGAAG
Organism: Bombina bombina; assembly: GCF_027579735.1. NCBI lineage: Eukaryota > Metazoa > Chordata > Amphibia > Anura > Bombinatoridae > Bombina > Bombina bombina. The sequence continues at coordinate 1,507,421,277 of NC_069499.1, read as the reverse complement.
GAAGATCAAAGCTTGTCCAATGCTTATAGAAAAATATCAATGTGTGAGTGAAAAAGAAAGAATGAAAGAGTGAATAAGACCTGGCAGACAATCTTATACCAAGTCTACTTTATAAGGGATGTTTGCTGTATAGATTGTAACCAGATGTTGAGTAGTCTTAATGTCCTGCTCTAGCATCGGTAAAATGGAAGACTACGTGTAGCCTATCTACAAATAGGATAATAATTTTTGTTCTTTGAAAAAGATAGACGAGGTCAGATCTGAAAGATCAGATTCTGCCAAGGCAGCAGCAGTAGGAACATGATGTTTTATTTTAAACAGGAATACTAGCAATCTGATATTGTAAACTTTAGTGGTGGAGCCCTGTAAGAGGAATTTGTAGTAGTCAAATCTCAAAAATCCTTTATGCTGGAAAACTAGTTAAAGAAAAAGGACTGATTAGCCTGCAAAGATGGGGCGTAAAAGGGATGTATATGGTGAAAAGTAGTGAGGGAAAATCCTGTTTAGTCACCTTCATTGCAGGTAACTTGAGCAGCACATAGTGTGTTAAGCATCCCTATGAATAAAAAGTGCGGTTTTGCATTTAACACAAATTATAAGCTTAGATTTGCACTCCATCACCATCAGTGTTCATAAGTTGGAACTAAAAGAAGTACAGCTATTACCTGCAAGTATAACAAATATTGCAGCTGTCTGAAGTATCTCAGTGGTCTTCTGTGCTTTCAATGCAAGAGAGAAATGTAGGCAGAGTCTGGAAGGTATATGGAAGCCCTACAGAGGGCAACAATTATCATGATTGCAGACAGGTTTGGAAACAGATAGTCTTGTCCGCCTGCAATTGACAATAGAAATGCTGCATCGCATGGCCAAAAATACAGATTTTGATGGCAGATAAGAACCATAGACCTAACAAGTCTGCTCAATATTTCCTAAAAGTATAAACTTATCTAGTTCGTGGGACAGCCTTATGCTTATCCCAGACATTCTTAAAGTCCCCACAGTGTGTGTCATTAACACCTCTTGTGGAAGATTATTTTTGTAAAGAAGTGCTTCCGCAAATTACCCTTCATTTTAGTAACCCTCCTTTGCACAGATTTCAGATTTTTTATATATTTTTCTGTAGGCATGGCCTCCATAATTGCACACACTACTCAATATGAGGACAAATGATCTGTAAAGTGACAAGCACTTTAATATTTCTGCTGTAAATACCTCTACCAATACAACCAAGCATTCTACTGGCCTTACTCGCTGCAATAGTACATTGTTTACTACATTTTAAATAATCTGAAATAATAATTCACAAGTCCTGTTCCTCATTTGTAACAGTCCGTAAAGTATCATTGAGTTTGTAATTAACATTTGTATTTTTTTCCCCTAAATGCATAATTTTACACTGCGCAGTATTAAACTTTTTTTTGTATATCACTCCTAGAACATCTATTCTATCTACTCTATTACAAATTTTTATATAATCTGCAAACAGACATACTTTCCCCTGTGGCCCGTTGCTGATATCACTGATAAATATGTTGAACAAAACCGGCCCCAGAAGTGAACCCTGATGAACTCCACTAGTAACTGCCCCCTCTGCTGATGTACTCCATTTACTAAGACACTCTAATTTCTATCCTTAAGCCATCATTCTACCCAGTTCACAATTTTTGAGTCTAGACCAAGGAGATACAGTTTGTGAATTAGTTTGTTGCGTGGAACGGTGTCAAATGCTTTGATGAAAACATAATTTATGCTTACCTGATAAATTTATTTCTCTTGTAGTGTATCCAGTCCACGGATCATCCATTACTTATGAAATATATTCTCCTTCCCAACAGGAAGTTGCAAGAGTCCACCCACAGCAAAGCTGCTATATAGCTCCTCCCCCAACTGCCATATTCAGTCATTCGACCGAAAACATGCAGAGAAAGGAAAAAACCATAGGGTGCAGTGGTGACTGTAGTTCAAATGAAAAAATTACCTGCCTTAAAGTGACAGGGCGGGCCGTGGACTGGATACACTACAAGAGAAATAAATTTATCAGGTAAGCATAAATTATGTTTTCTCTTGTTAAGTGTATTCAGTCCACGGATCATCCATTACTTATGGAATACCAATGCCAAAGCTAAAGTACACGGATGATGGGAGGGACAAGGCAGGTACCTAAACGGAAGTTACCACTGCCTGTAAAAAACCCTTTCTCCCAAAAATAGCCTCCGAAGAAGCAAGGTATCAAATTTGTTAAATTTGAAAAAGTATGAAGCGCAGACCAAGACTCCGTCTTGTAAATCTGTTCAACAGAAGCCACATTTAAAAAAGGCCCAAGTGAAAAACCACAGCTCTAGTAGAATGAGCTGTAATCCCTTCAGGAGGATGCTGTCCAGCAGTCTCATAAGCTAAATGAATTATGCTTTTTAACCAAAAAGACAGAGAGGCTGCTAAAGTCTTTTGACCTCTCCTCTGTCCAGAATAGACAACAAACAAGGTGAATGTTTGATGAAAACTGTAGTAGCTTGTAAGTAAAACTTTAAAGCACAAACCACGTCCAATATTGTGTAATAGACGTTCCTTCTTTGAGGAAGGATTAGGATACAAGCATGGAACAACTATCTCTTGAGTGATGTTCTTGTTAGATACCACCTTAGGAAAAAACCCAGGTTGGTACGCAGGACTACCTTATCCGTACGAAGGACCCGATAAGGAGAATCACATTGTAACACAGATAACTTGGAGACTCTACGAGTCGAGGAAATAGCTACCCAAAAGGAACTTTCCAAGATAAAGATTGATATCTATGGAACAAAAAAGGTTCAAACGGAACTTCTTGAAGAACCTTAAGAACCAGGTTTAAGCTCCATGGCGGAGCAACAGTTTAAAACACAGGCTTGGATCTAACCAAAGCCTGACCAAATGCCTGAACGTCTAGAATACCTGCCAGACGCTTGTGCAAAAAAATAGACAGTAAAGTAAAAATCTGTCCCTTTTAAGGAATTAGCTGACAACCCTTTTCTCAAAAACATCTTGGAGAAAAGATAATATCCTGGGAATCCAGACTTAACTCCATGAGTAACCCTTGGATTCATAACAATCAGATATTTACACCATATCTATGTTCAATTTTCCTAGAGACAGGCTTTCATGTCTGTATTAAGGTATCAATGACTGACTCGGAGAAGCCATGCTTTGATAACATCAAGCGTTCAGTCTCCAGGCAGTCCATCTCAGATTGATTCTATTTAGATGGTTGAAAGGACCCTGAGGTAGAGGGACCTGTCTCAGAAGCAGAGACCGTGATGGAAAGGATGACATGTCCACCAGATCTGCATACCAGGTCCTGCGTGGCTACGCAGGCGCTGTCAAAAACACCAAAACCCTCTCCTGCTTGGTCTTGACCTCCGGAGGAAATCCCACTCCCCCGGAAGAAAAGTCTGACGACTTAGAAAATCCACCTCCCAGTTCTCAACACCTGGGATATGGATAGCTGATAGACAAGAGTGAGTCTCTGTCGAGTGAATTATTGTAAGACTTCTAACATCGCTAGGGAACTTCTGTTCCCCCTTGATGGCTGATGTAAGCCACAGTCGTGTATATTGTCCGACTGAGTATGATGTACCTCAGAGTTGCTAACTGAGGCCAAGTCTGAAGAGCATGGAATATCACTCCCAGTTCCAGAATATTTATTAGAAGGAGGGTCTCCTCCTAAGTCCAATATCCCTGAGCCTTCAGGGAGTTCCAGACTGCATCCCAACCTAAAAGGCTGGCATCTATTGTAACAATTGTCCCATCTGACCTGCGGAAGGTCATACCCTTGGACAGATGGACCCGACATAGTCACCAGAGAAGAGAATCTCTGGTCTCTTGGTCCAGGTTTAACAGGGGGACAAATCTGTGTAATCCCCGTTCCTCTGACTGAGCATGCATAGTTGCAGTGGTCTGAAATGTAGACGTGCAAACGGTACTATGTCCCCTGCCGCTACCATTAAGCCGATTGCATTCATGTACTGAGCCGCCGAAGGGCGCGGATGGAATGAAAAACACGGCAGAAATTTAGAAACTTTGACAACCTGGACTCCGTCAGGTAAATTTTCATTTCTACAGAATCTATCAGAGTCCCTAGGAGGGAAACCCTTGAGATTGGGGATAGAGAACTCCTTCCTTGTTCACTTTCCACCCATGTGATCTCAGAAATGCCAGTACTACGTCCGTATGAGACTTGGCAATTTGGATGTTTGACGCCTGTATCAGGATGTCGTCTAAATAAGGGGCCACTTCTATGCCCCGCGGCCTATGGACCGCCAAAGCGACCCCAGAACCTCCATAAAGATTCTTGGGGCTGTAGATATCCCAAAGGAAAGAGCTACAAACTGGTAATGCCTGTCTAGAAAGGCAAACCTGAAAAACGATGGTGATCTTTATGCATCACAATGTGAGGATAAGCATCCTTCAAATCCATTGTAGTCCTCTATTGACTCTCCTGGATCATAGTTAAGATGGTACGAATAGTTTCCATCCTAAATGACGGAATTCTGAGGAATTTGTTTAAGATCTTTAGATCCAAAATAGGTCTGAAGGTTCCCTCTCCTTGGGAACCACAAACAGATTTGAGTAAAAACTCTGTCCCTGTTCCTCTCTTGGAACTGGATGGATCTCGTACACAATGTAAGAATGCCTCCTTCTTTATCTGGTTTGCAGATAATTGTGAAAGGCGAAATCTCCCCTTTTTTGGGGGGGGAATCTTTGAAATCCAGAAGATATCTCTGGGATATAAATTCCAATGCCTAGGGATCCTGGGCATCTCTTGCCCACGCCTGGGCGAAGAATGAAAGTCTGCCCCCTATAGGATCCGTTACCGGATAGGGGTCCGTTCCTTCATGCTGCCTTAGAGGCAGCAGCAGGCTCCTTGGCCTGCTTATCTTTGTTCCAGGTCCGATTGTCTCCAGACCGCCTTGGACTGAGCAAAACTTCCCTCTTGTTTTGCCTTAGAGGAAGTGGATGCCACACCTGCCCTGAAGTTTTAAAAGGCATGAAAATTAGACCTTTTTTGGCCCTTGATTTGGACCTATCCTGAGGAAGGGCATGACCTTTTCCTCCAGTGATATAAGCAATAATCTCCTTCAAACCAGGCCCGTATAGGGACTGCCCCTTGAAGGGAAGTTAAGTAGCTTATTTATTAAAGTCACGACAGCTGACCATGATATAAGCCATAGCGCTCTGCGCGCCAGTATAGTAAAAAAACAGAATTCTTAGCCATTAGTCTAGTCAAATGAACAAAGGCATCAGAAAACAAAGGAATTGGCTAGCATAAGCTTGTCAAATATATTCATCCAATGGAGTCGCTAACTGTAAAGCCTCATCAAGAGACTCAACCCAGAACGCCGCAGCAGCAGTGACAGAAGCAATGTATGCAAGGGGCTGCAGGATAAAACCCTGTTGAATAAACATTTTTTATCCATTGGATCTAAAAAGCACAACTGTCCTCGCCAAAGGTAGTGGTACGCTTAGCTAGAGTAGAAACTCTTCTCTCCACCTTAGGAACTATCTGCCAGAAGTCCCGTGTGGTGGTAACTAATAGAAAACATTCTTCTAAAAAATAGGAGGGGAAGAGAACGGCACACCTGGTCTATCCCATTCCTTATTAAAAATTTTTTAGTAAACCTCTTTAGGTATTGGAAAAACATCAGTACACACCGGCACTGCATATTATTTATCCAGTCTACACAATTTCTCTGGCCCTGCGATTGTACACATTCATTCAGAGCAGCCAAAGCCTCCCTGAGCAACAAGTGGAGGTTCTCAAGCATAAATTTTAAATGTAGAAATATCAGAATCAGGTTAAATCATCTTCCCTGAGTCAAAAAAAATCACCCACAGACTAAGCATATTGTGAGGTAGTATCATACATGGTTCTTAAAGCGTCTGTATGCTCTGTATCTACCCCCAGAGCTATCTGCTTTCCTTTAATTTCAGGTAGTCTGACTAATACTGCTGCCAGAGTATTATTCACCACCTTTGCCATGTCTTGTAAAATAAACGCTATGGGCGCCCTTGATGTACTTGGCGCCATTTGAGCGTGAGTCCCTGAAGCGGGAGTCGAAGGGTCTGACACGTGGGGAGAGTTAGTCGGCATAACTTTCCCCTCGACAGAATCCCCTGGTAAAATAAACGCTATGGGTGCCCTTGATGTACTTGGCGCCATTTGAGCGTGAGTCCCTAAAGCGGGAGTCAAAAGGTCTGACACGTGGGGAGAGTTAGTCGGCATAACTACCCCCACGACAGAATCCTCTGGTGATAATGTTTTTAAAGACAAAAAATGATCTTTATTGATTAACATGAAATCAGTACATCTGGTACACATTCTAAGATGGGGTTCCACCTTCCTCTATGTCAGACATGTTAGAACAGACTAATAATGAGACTAGTAAGCTTGGAAAACACTTTAAATCAAGTTAACAAGCAAATATATAAAACGTTACTGTGCCTTTAAGAGAAACAATTTTTTTTTTTTACAGTACATGTAATAAGGTAACAGAGCATTGCACCCACTTGCAAATGGATGATTAACCCCTTAATGCAAAAAACAGATAAAAAAAACGACAGACGTTTTTAAAAACAGACACAACAAAACTGCCACAGCAGAGCTGTGGATTACCTTCCCTATAAACGATTTTGGAAGTCTTTTTAGCCCTTTAGAAATGTCCTGTAGTATTCATGGGACTGCTGAGGGAATCTGGATGATTCATTTTGTAATTTTAACTGCGCAAAAAAGCGCTAAATTAGGCCCCTCCCACTCATATTACAACAGTGGGAAGCTAATTCTATGCAAAATTTAAGCCAGCCATGTGGAAAAAAAACTTAGGCCCCAATAAGTTTCATCACCAAATATATGTTAAAAAACAATTAAACATGCCAGCAAACGTTTTAAAACACATATTTACAAGAGTATGTATCTCTATTAATAAGCCTGATACCAGTCGCTTTTACTGCATTTAAGGCTATACCAACATTACAGTGTTATCACCAATGTACGTTAAAAAACGATTAAACATGCCAGCAAACGTTTTAAAACACATTTTTATAAGAGTATGTATCTCTATTAATAAGCCTGATACCAGTCGCTATCACTGCATTTAAGGCTTTACTTACATTACTTCGGTATCAGCAGTATTTTCTTAGTCAATTCCATTCCTAGAAAAATATTTTACTGCACATACCTTATCTGCAGGAAAACCTGCACGCCATTCCCCCTCTGAAGTACCTCACTCCTCAGAATGTGTGAGAACAGCAAATGGATCTTAGTTACGTCTGCTAAGATCATAGAAAAACGCAGGCAGATTCTTCTTCCAAATACTGCCTGAGATAAACAGCACACTCCGGTGCCATTTAAAAATAACAAACTTTTGATTGAAGAATAAACTAAGTATAAAACACCACAGACTCTCACGACCTATCTATGTTGAGGCTTGCAAGAGAATGACTGAATATGGCAGTTGGGGGAGGAGCTATATAGCAGCTTTGCTGTGGGTGGACTCTTGCAACTTCCTGTTGGGAAGGAGAATATATTCCATAAGTAATGGATGATCCGTGGACTGGATACACTTAACAAGAGAAATCTATATATTCTACATAAACTGCTCCACTCTGGTCTAATACTTTTGTTACATAATCAAAGAAGTTAATTAGATTAGTCTGACATGATCTCCCTGAAGTAAAACCATGCTGATTTTGGTCCTCTAAATTGTTTGTTTTTATGCAAGTCATAATTCTTTCTTTTAAGAACCTTTCCATTAATTTCCCTACTACTGAAGTTAAACTAACTGGCCTGTAGTTACCAGATTCTTCCCTACTGCCCTTTTTATGAAGAGATACTACATTTGCTATTACTCCAATAATCTGGAACCACTCCCGTCAACAGTGATTGAGTAAACAGATCAGTTAATAGGGCAGCTAGCACAGAACAAAGTTACTTTGAAACTCTTGAATGAATATCAGGACCCACTTAATTTTTTACATCCACTGTTTTCAATTTAACCCTGAACAAGAGCTTTCTTGTGCAATATCATCCCGTGCTCTCTCACAACCGAGTGATAGCAGAGCATGTCAATCACTCTGAACGAATTTTGTGTTGGGTCACACCAATTGTGAGGTGCCGGAGGGGCAAAAGAAGAAGTTTATATTTCTTAAATTTGTGGCTGCAGGCTCATTCATGCAAGCCTGCTCCTCAAAGCATCAAAAGTTGCAATTGTGGCTTAATAAATTTACCCCAGAGCAAACCAGAGTTAGTTGAACCTGGTGAGCAGAAGAGTGAAACTGACCACATGAGTGCACCATCCTCTTTAGTGGCTGTAAAATGGAAATTCGTCATTTAGTGTAACCTAACCATTTGTTAGGGAAATCATAAATTTGAAAGATGACAAAGAAAGTAAGTTGTCCCACCCGACTTAGATGAATGTACATAAAATGATAAATAGAAAACGGATTAAAAAAGGATATGACAGAAAGCTGTGTGCCTGGCACGAGCCTTTAGAGTTAACATAATTTGCACAGAAAAGGATCAGAGCTGTGCATCTTCAGAGAATCAATCCAGTAGCCAGCAAGAGACAATAATTCCAAGTAGCTATATCCAAGAAAGAAAGAAAAAAAAAACTGGAAGGAGAGTGTGTGGTGTGTGTGTGTGGCGTGTGTGCGTGGCGTGTGTGCGTGGTGTGGCGTGTGTGCGTGGTGTGGCGTGTGTGTGTGGTGTGGCGTGTGTGTGACGTGTGTGTGTGGTGTGTGCACATTTGATCCATTAAAATTTAAAACAGCCCCTGTAAGACGAGTTTAATAACATTTCAAACAGGTGAAAGAAAAATACTGTACCAGGTTGCATAAGTCCCTGCTGCATAACTAGTGGTGCTCGGATAAAGTTCTTTCCTACAGGAGATTGCTGAAGGGGAGCTCTGAAGACAGCCATTCCTGGTCTTAGCTGTGCTCCTGCTGTGATGACCTGAAAATAAGTGGAGAGAGAATAACTGCAGCTTTTATATCAAAGCACCATCCCTGTGTGAAAATATTTGCTAAAATTAGATTTTGATTTACAGCAAATCAATTCCTTCATGCTCTCAAAATTACGGTTTCACTCCAACTTGAAGAAAAGTATACACTTATTAATGTCACGTTTCAGTCACCATCCCTTCCCATAAGTACCCTTGAATATAAAACACAAAACAGCTAAGAAAAGAAAGAACAGAAAAGACCAAAAAGGATGGAGGACGACAGATGATACATATACTTGTACAGGAAGGTCCCAACAGGTACATCTCCAGTGTATAATCTATTAAAGGGACATTTAACGCCTAATGAAAATCCCTAAAACCTACCTTTTCCTATTGATAAAAATAAAGTAATCCATGCTCTCTATTTTATCTATTCCTCTTACCCCTAACTGTTGAAGAATATTGTTTTAAAGTAAAGCATTGATCCAGGGTTTTATTCAGCTATGTAAGCTGCCATATTGTAACGTACATTATAGGAGCACAGCAGCTACATGGTCATGATGCCACACGTGACACACAAAGCATATTGTCTATTACATAAACTTAGAGGAATCACATATGTCTGCAGCGTGTGAGCTGCAGTTTCTGAAGATACATATTTGCCATTACACAGTCATTAGAACAAAACTTTGTGTGGGAGCAGAGGGTGTGACAGGAGCAGATCACATTGCTAATTAAAGCAGACTATGATTGCTAACTGATCACTAAGCTGGTACAAGCATCAGCCCTTAGTGCTTTACATAAAAAGGAGAGGTCATGAAAAGCAGAAATCTTCTGCATGGAGTATATGCTGCGTGAGAGCCACCCTCTCCCGGACCTTGCTAATGATTTAAAATAATAGTGCCTGATCCTTGCACTGCAATCGGCTTTGTTTAGAACATAAAACTTGTGGGCAGTTTGAAAAATAAAACTGTGGGTGAGTTAAAAAATGAAAACAGTACTTATTAACCATTTTAATTAAATTCTGATGCATAATATGTGTATATACATAGATGGGGAAATCTAATACATTTATACACTGACAAATAAATATGTATCTTCAGGCACTGCAGCTCACACGCTGCAGACAGATGAGATTCCTCTAAGTATATGTAATAGACAACATGCTGTGTGTGTCACATGACTCGGCATCATGACCATGTGACTGCTGTGCCCCTGTAACGTACGTTACAATATGGCAGCTTAGATAGGAAATCAAGCACTGGATCAATGCCGTACTTCAAGACAATCTTCTTTAACAGTTTGAGGTAATAGGAACAGATAAAATAGAGAGTAGTGATTACTTTTTTATTAATAATTAAAAGTAGGTTTAGGGATTTTTAGAAGACAGGTGTTGTGTCCTTTTAATATTGGGAGACTTTCAAAGCAAAACCAAAAATGGCAGGAAATGGAAAAATGCCTAGAAGAGCAGACTACGGGACAAAGACTACTTAAACAGATGACGATACACTGAACTGGAAGAAAATCTAAGCAACAGAAATAAGTGGCTATCTTGCACCATTGTTTAGAAGGTAGTTCCCATGAATACTAAAATAAATAAAAAACAGTTCAAGAAACTGTAGTAAACCTTACCCAACCCATCTTCATAATGCACTATATAATGCGACTCTAGCTTATTGCGATTTAATTGTAAACACCAAGCATAACTCAACAGCAATGTATCTTGATTACGGTTCCCTTTTCATGGCCATATTGTTGTCCACAACATTTTCAAGGTAACATTGTGAACAGCACCTAAGATGAAACTACATACCTACTGGTATAGGGCTGAAACATGTAAGTTTAACAAACCAAATTATATCAAAAATATATTCACCCAAACAAAAACTTTGTAAATTTTGATATATAAACTGTAATGTTAATGCATTTATTTAGAATTTTTAATAGATGATCAACACATAAGAATTGCATATTTGTGATAATTTCAAATATGTATTAACTATAATTAAACAGAAACAATTTAATTACATATCCAACCCCTATGCATTCATGCACACAATCTATTGTGCAGCCCCAGCTGCCTAATAAAGTAATAGAGGTGAGTAATGCGTGAAGATAGTGTTTCCCCAAGCTACACAATGAAGACCAAGGAGCTTTAAAAACAAGAGTAAGAAAACCGAAATTTATGCTTACCTGATAAATGAATTTATTTCATGATGGTGAGAGTCCACACGTCATCACATATAGAAAAATAACATTCCAGAATAAATAGAAATAATGTATAAACCATGTTATGGCTCAAAAGGTGGAGTTTTAGGAATCCACAAAACCAGATTAAGATTTTAAGGAGGAGAAACTGGATGAATAACTGGTTTAATTCTGAACAAATCTTTGACACTATATTTATTGCTAAGCCGTCAAATTCAGAGTTTTGAGATCTTGATAAAAGAAAGGCCGTTGAGAGAAAATTTCCATTTTTAGAGCAAGCCTCCAAGGTAGACACAAAAACATCTGAACCAGATCCGCAAAACCAAATCCTGCAAGGCCACGCCGGGGCAATCAGGATTGCTTGTTCCTGCTTAATTCTGGCTATTACTCTAGAAATTAACACAAATTTAAAGGGCCACTAAACCCCACATTTTTCTTTCATGATTCAGATAGAGAATACGATTTTAAACAACATTCCAATTTACTTCTATTATCTAATTTGCTGCAATCTTTAGATATCCTTTGTTAAAGAAATAGCAATGTACATTGGTGAGCCAATCACATGAGGCATCTATGTGCAGCCACCAATCAGAAGCTACTGAGCCTATCTAGATATGCTTTTCAGGAAAGAATAGCAAGAGAATGAAGCAAATTAGATAATAGAAGTAAATTAGAAAGTTGTTTAACATGGTATTCTCTATCTGAATCATGAAAGAAAGAAAAAAAGGGGTTTAATGTTCCTTTAACAACAATGTAAATCAGGATGAACGGCCAGGGAACCACTAGGACATCTATCAGACTCGGCCAAGGGTCTTGAGAGCTGGCAAAATACTGAGGCAGTTTGTGATTCAAGTGAGAGGCCATGATATCACTGGCAGACCCTAACCTCTCTCAATTCGGTTGAAAACTTCCTGATTCAGAGATCATTCTCCTGGGTGAAGAAACTGGCAACTGAGAAAGTCTACCTATCAACTGTTCGCACACCCATAATATGAATGGCAGAAGTCATGCAATGACAATGTTCTGCACAGCTCATGATGCGGGTACACTTCCCTCATCTCTAAGGAACTGCAAATTCCTCCCTGATGTTTGACACAGGCCACTGATGTGACATTGTTTGACTGGAATAACAGAAAAGAATCCTAACTGAAAATTGCACAGAGTTTCAGAATATTTATGGGTAACCTCACCTCCTGAGGAGACTTAACTCCCTGTGCTCTCTGAGACCTCAAGACTGGCATCTGTAGAAAATACTGCCTACACTGGCTGTGAAACGGAGGCCCCTTTTGAAAGAAAGGAATGGTGAATTTGCCACCAGTTTATAGACTGTCTTGTCCTGTGATCTAACACAACCCTGTGACACAAATCCTTGTGGACCCGTTTCTATTGAAGCAGCATCAACAACTGGAGAGCCCAAACATAAAATCTGGGAAGTGGAACTGCATCTGAGGCAGCAACCTTGAGACCTACATCTTCCATGCAATGAGCAACAGGAGGGAAAGGATTCAGCTGCCGAGGGGGGAACAGGCTAGTTGCAGCTTCAATCTGAGCTTATTTGCAAGGGACAAAAACATAGCAGTATGCCTGCCAAGAGTGGAAATAGCTGCATACACCTTTGGAATAGTTTTCCAAATTTCCGAATAAAAGGAAGAAGAAACAGATTTAACAAATGGAACAAAAGCAATTATTGGCTTCTGCCATTCTCTAGAAATAATTTCAGAAACTTAGGTACGGTTAAAGAGGAAGGCTGTTTGGGAACTGCCTTAAAGGGACAGTCTAGTCAAAATTAAACTAAAATTATTCAATTTTTAACAACTTTCCAGTTCACTTGTATCATCAAATTTGCTTTGTTTTCTTGGTATTCTTAGTTGAAAGCTATACCTAGGTAGGCTCATAAGCTAATTTCTAAGCCCTTGAAGGCTGCCTCTTATCGCAATGCATTTGACAGTTTTTCACTGCTAGAGGGGCATTAGTTTATGTGTGCCATATAGATAACATTGTGCTCACACCTGTGGAGTTACTTATGAGAGGGCACTGCTTGGCTAAAATGCAAGTCTGTCAAAAGAACTGAATAAGGGGGCAGTCTGCAGAGGCTTAGATACAAGGTAATCACAGAGGTAAAAAGTATATTAAGATAACTGGGGTATGGGTAATAAAGGGATTATCTATATGTTTAAACAATACAAATTCTGGAGTAGACTGTCCCTTTAAAGAATGTATCCATCTTCTTAACTTGTTGCTTAACTGTAAACGGACAATCCTGTTTGTCTAAAGCAATTAAAACTTCCCACAATAAAGCATGAAAACTCAAGACTGAAGACACAGAAGCAATATTCTCAGAATAAGAGTCCTCAGAGACAGAAACATCCCTATTATCAATGGTTAACAGACGGGTCGCTACTAACGTAAGTCTCTGCTGAAAGGCCAGAGGAGGACCACATTCAAATCCTTCCAAACGTCTGTGCTTAACCGCTGGAGTCAAAACAGTTAACACTTCTTTAATAGTACGGTGAAAATACTCTATATGTTTTGGAGAAACCCTCCTAGGAGCAACTTTAAGGAGACAAAAAAAAAAACTCTTGCAGACACTGAAGCGCAGCAAATTCTGTTTAGGGTTAGAAATAGACTCCGCACATGAGGTTCATAGTTGAGAAGGGGGAAATAAACCTGAGAATCCTTACAAAGCAAGCACACACAGGAAAGGGGTTAAAGTATCTAAAAGGGTCACCTGACAGACCAGAAGCGTGAGTTGCACAAAGACCAACTGAAGCAAATAAGCAGTACAAAGCACGCAGATAGTTAACCCCAAAGGGAAGAAAAGGCACAACGTAAAACTGATTAAACCCTGAGGGAGGGAAACAATTAGGTACTGTAAATAAGTGCTGACAAATAGCAAAGGCTTAACATAGAAAATAACAGCATATAAAGGGTTAAAGTCTGTATTCCAAATTTGAAAACGAGCAATGTTACCACCTCCAGGCCTGACAGCCTTCCTTACACGTTTAACAGGTTAAAACTGCAAAGGATTTATCTCAGAAAAGGCATACTAAAAAGCGTACTAAAATTTTTCACCGTGCTAAGCTGAGCTCTCTAAATTGAAAGCAACCATAACCTTCAAATATAAAAAAGAGCTGTAAACTTCTAATTATAAGGCTATGGTGTACAAATATATGTTCCCAGAGTATGTGTACATTGTCATGCTTATAGCAGGTTGTACATGTTCAAGCTAATAGCAGGTGATCTATAAAGGTGCAAAGTACTTATCAGAATTTTCGTCCACTGTGTTTACCTCAGCTGCAACAACTTGTAGACAAGCCCCTTCCTAGGCAATGCAAGCATCTACAACCCAGGGGATTGGTGGACAAAATTTCACCTGGAAGGCTTGTGACATTTCTTACTGAAAAAAGACCTTTCACTGGTATTGGTGGAGGAATTTATCCACCAATCAGCAAGAACAACCCAGGTTGTTCATAAAAAATGGGCCGGCATCTAAACTTACATTCTTGCATTTCAAATAAAGATACAAAGAGAATGAAGAAAATTTGATAATAGGAGTAAATTAGAAAGTTGCTTAAAATGTCATGCTCTATCTGAATCACAAAAGAAAAAAAATTTGGGTTCAGTGTCCCTTTAAATAACTTTTCTCCAAAAGGATGCCTCTGCTGAGGCAAAACACAGAATTTATGCTTACCTGATAAATGTCTTTCTTTTGCAATGAGTCCACGGATTCATCCTAACTTGTGGGATATTGTCCTTCCTGACAGGAAGTAGCAAAGAGAGCACCACAGCAGAGCTGTCTATATAGCTCCCCCCTTAATTCCACCCCCCAGTCATTCGACCGAAGGCCAAGGAAGAAAAGGAGAAACTATAAGGTGCAGAGGTGACTGAAGATTACATAAAAAATACAGTCTGTCTTGAATAGACAGGGCGGGCTGTAGACTCGGTACATCGCAAAAGAAAGAAATTTATCAGGTAAGCATAAATTCTGTTTTCTTTTGCAAGATGTACCGAGTCCACGGATTGATCCTAACTTGTGGGATACCAATACCAAAGCTTTAGGACACGGATGAAGGGAGGGACAAGACAGGAACCTAAACGGAAGGCACCACTGCTTACAAAACCTCTCTCCCCAAAACAGCCTCCGAAGAAGCAAAAGTATCAAATTTGTAAAATTTGGAAAAGGTATGAAGCGAAGACCAAGTCGCAGCCTTACAAATCTGTTCAACAGAAGCATCATTGGAAGCCACCGCTCTAGTGGAGTGAGCTGTAATTCTTTCAGGAGGCTGCTGTCCAGCAGTCTCATAAGCCAAACGGATGATGCTTTTCAGCCAAAAGGAAAGAGAGGTAGCCATAACCTTTTGACCTCTACGCTTTCCAGCATAGACAACAAACAAAGAAGATGATTGGCGAAAATCTTTGGTTGCCTGCAAATAAAACTTCAAGTCACGAACCACGTCCAAGTTGTGCAACAGACGGTCCTTCTTAGAAGAAGGATTAGGACACAGAGAAGGAACAACAATTTTCTGATTGATATTCCTGTTAGAAACAACCTTAGGGAGGAACCCAGGTTTGATACGCAAAACCACCATATCAGCATGGAAAACAAGATAAGGCGAGTCACATTGTAATGCAAATAGTTCAGAAACTCTTCGAGCTGAAGAGATAGCAACTAGAAACAGAACTTTCCAAGATAGAAGCTTAATATCTATGGAATGCATGGGTTCAAACGGAACCCCCTGAAGAACTTTAAGAACTAAATTGAGACTCCATGGCAGAGCAACAGGTTTAAACACAGGCTTAATTCTAACTAAAGCCTGACAAAAAGCCCGAATGTCTGGGACATCTGCCAGATGCTTGTGCAACAGAATAGACAAAGCAGATATCTGTCCCTTTAAGGAACTAGCGGACAATCCTTTCTCCAATCCTTCTTGGAGAAAAGACAAAA
Organism: Bombina bombina; assembly: GCF_027579735.1. NCBI lineage: Eukaryota > Metazoa > Chordata > Amphibia > Anura > Bombinatoridae > Bombina > Bombina bombina. The sequence continues at coordinate 1,507,405,155 of NC_069499.1, read as the reverse complement.
TCCTAGGAATCCTGATCTTACTCCATGAGTAGCCTTTGGATTCACACCAAAAAAGATATTTACGCCATATCTTATGATAGATCTTCCTGGTGACTGGCTTTCGAGCCTGAATCAAGGTATCTATGACCGACTCAGAGAAACCCCGCTTTGATAAAATCAAGCGTTCAATCTCCAAGTTGCAGAGAAATTAGATTTGGATGCTTGAAAGGACCTTGAATCAAAAGGCCCCGTCTCAGTGGCAGAGTCCATGGAGGCAGAGATGACATGTCCACCAGGTCTGCATACCAAGTCCTGCGTGGCCATGCAGGCGCTATCAAAATCACAGAAGCTCTCTCCTGTTTGATTCTGGCAATCAGACGCGGAAGGAGAGGGAATGGTGTAAACACATAAGCCAGGTTGAACGACCAGGGTACTGCTAGAGGATCTATCAGTACTGCCTGAGGATCCCTTGACCTGGATCCGTAACGAGGAAGTTTGGCGTTCTGATGAGACGCCATCAGATCCAATTCTGGTGTGCCCCACAGCTGAACCAGTTGAGCAAACTCCCCCAGATGAAAAGTCTGACGACTTAGAAAATCTGCCTCCCAGTTCTCCTCTCAGGACCTCAGGAGAAGTTGCTTGCTGCTTGTAAATGTAGGCCCTGCCCACCTCACTCGATGTTGCTGGGGCCTACACAAAACTAACAAACCCTGCCTGAAAGCCATGTGGGTTATAAACAACCCCAAAGAACACTCAAGCAAATGTCCCCTAAAACAGAAAACATTACTCCCAGACACAAAAACGTTTGTCCAAAATTCACATAACAAACTGAGTGCCCACAAAAAAATTAACCCTTTATGCAAGCTAGTAAAAACCTCTGATAACACTAGGATTACTGCTTCCCCTTCCCCTAATGGGGATAATGTCAGCCTTTCTGAGATAACACGGTCTCTGCAGAAAATATGACTGAACATACCTCATTGCTGTATAGCAAGAAACCGTTCCTCACACTGAAGTTTTCTTGTACTCCTCAGCTTCTGTGGGAACAGCAGTGGACCTTAGTTACAAATGCTAAGATCATCATCCTCCAGGCAGAAATCTTCATCTATGTCCTGCCTGAGAGTATATAGTACAACACCGGTACCATTTAAAAATAACAAACACTTGATTGAAGATAAAATAAAACTAACAGTTTAACACCTCTTCTCTTTACCCTTCCTGCTTAGAGCCAGCAAAGAGAATGACTGGGGGGTGGAGTTAAGGGGGGAGCTATATAGACAGCTCTGCTGTGGTGCTCTCTTTGCTACTTCTTGTCAGGAAGGACAAAATCCTACAAGTTAGGATGAATCCGTGGACTCGGTACATCTTGCAAAAGAAATATAAAATCAGTAAAATTTTGTGAAGCATGCAATGAGGTCCAATTAGGAGCCTTACATATCTGTTCAACTGAAGCCTCAATCTTGAAGGCCCATGAAGAAGACACTGCATGGGTGGAATGTGCAGTAATTTGGGATGGGGTGCTGGCCCGCTGCTTAATATGCCATGCAAATCACACTCCTGATCCAGAAGGAAAGAGAAACCAATAAGGAAGTTGATAGGTGAAAATTCCTTGGTAGCATGAAGATAGAGCTTCAAAGCTTTAACCACGTTCAAATAATGTAATAGCCTCTTCCTTATGAGGAGGAGGATTGGGACAAAGAGATGTGACAACAATCTCCTGATTAATTTTGTGCGTGGAAATTACCTTAGGTAAAAATCCCATCTTTGTTCGCAGAACAGCCTTATCAGCATGAAAAACAATGTAAGGAAGATCACATTGAAGAGCAGACAATTCGGAAACTCTACAAGCAGAAGAAATTGCTAACAAAAACACAACCTTCCAAGTTAGAAGCTTGACATCAATATAATTCATAGGTGTTCAAACGGAGCCTGTAGAAGAACTCGATGAATGCGGTCCTTAATATCCTTGGGGTCCAATGGAATTAGTTCAGATAAGGAATCTCACCAAAAGGTGGCAGCTCCAGCTACCACTGAGATATCTAAAGCAGAAAGGAAATTTTTGCCAACTTGAAGAAAAACCTCTCTTAGGTAGCACTCTAATTTCCTATCCATAGGATCCTTAAAGGAAGTCCTTTAGCGGACTGGAAATAGCACCTTCCATCTTAGGAATCGTATTACACACTTCTTAATTATTATCTGGGACAGGAAACATTTTCTTAAAATTGAGAAAAGGGAAAAAAGGAACCCAAAGTTTCTCCCACTCCTTGGTTATAATGTACGCCACCAATAACCACACTAGAACACTTCTGGGGTCTTTAACTTAGGTCTAAACACTATATCCAGCTTGTGCACCTGTTTTTCCTCAGCTGGTTTAGACTCAACGTAGAAAATACATCTTCCTCAGGTGTTCAATTTTAAATCTGAAATTAATTTCCTCTGAATCCTGAGCTTTCTCACCAGATGAGTTCCCCCTCAGAACTAGGCGAGGAATCTTCCTCATCAGAAAGTTGAGAATGACTGACCGCGATAGCTTCCAGCAAGCTGCTGGACTTACACCCAGAGGAGCCATGTTTATCCCTCCTCTTCCATGCAAGAGACATATCGTTTAGGGCAGCAGTAACTGCAGATTGTAATTGGGCTGCAAAGTCTTGAGGAAAAAAGCAGGCCCCAAAAGAAGTTTGAGTGACTGGATTGCAGGGTACTGCTTGTGGAATAATTCAGGCGGAAAAAAGCGCTCCAATGGCATAGTAACTCAGTGTAAAATCCCACAGGTGATAAAACCCCCTTTTGTGCAGAATACTCACAAGAGTAGCAGCACTTGTCGCAAAGTGCAAAATAGTGCAGTCTGGGTCCTTACACGCTCCCCAGCTACCTCACATCATTCACTGTCGTCAGTCAATCTATCTCCAAATCCCACAGCAAACGCCATATACCATACAGGATTAGTGACAGGCTGGATAAACAAATGAAACTTGACTTGGATATGAAATTTATTTAAAATGTGGTTAAAACCAAATAAAAGCTGGACGCACTTCGCAAGTACACCTTGCTTCCTCAAGCAGCTATTCCTATTTGTGGAATAATTTTTTGCAGTACTGGCATATCAGGGCTGATAGATATATGTGAGGCCGCAAAGTCCACAGGATTAGGGTGAACAGGGGACGGTATCACAGGCATCTTAGTATGGTTTACTTTTTAGAATGAGACTGCAGGACAGTAGTAAGGCATGAACTGCACAATAGGGCCAGTGGACACACTGTTCTCAGACTAAAAAGCATACATTTGAGTAAGAGTTGCAAGTCCAATGTCATCCTGGCTAAGGTCTGATATTGAGTCCTCCATATCTAATAGAGAGGATTACTAGGGTAATTATTTATCAAGTAAATTATCATAAGCCATGTTAGGGATGTCTCACCACCACCTGATTAGGCCACCCCTCCACTGCTGATCAGAGTACTGAATGAGCATCGGGACACAGCAAACATGAAGATACATGTACAAAGGGGCGGGAGTGGTGCCAAAAACTGCACAACATCAGCATGTCCTCTAACTCCTATCAAACAATCTCTAGTCAGGAAAATGACCAAAAGGCACCCGTTATATGCACGCCAGTAACCATGCTCGCTTAACATACAAACCCTTCTTTGTACAGACCTTTTCGCGGCACAAACTCCACTGGAATCCTTACAGCCGCCTCATGAATGCAAAAGGAAATGGTGTGCAACGTATAGCTCTTACAATTCAACATATCCGGTGCCACTTCTAAAATGTTGCCTGCTCAACCTCACTGGAGGTTTCAGTCTCATATGCATAGTGTATGCACTTATTATTACTGCCCACCTCCTCCTCTGGAGGATCCAAATAACATATCCCTTTGTGTAAATAAAGGTTGACCCCCTTTCCTACATGAATCACAGTCCACATATCCCATTTAAGCAACAATCCATGTAGGGGGGAAAGAGAGAGACAAGATCTTACCAGTCAGAAGTCTTCTTCCAGTCTAGGTCCTGCATTACACAAAACTCAGTGTAACTAACACAGTTTGTCTGTAAAAAAAGGGAGTATAGCTCCGAAGTCTGGAGGACGCATGGGAACTTCCCTACGACTTCCCTATGACCACAAGAAGCTGACACACACAAGACTCTACTAAGAGAATTACATGGCCTCTTCAGCTCCCCTGCCCTATCTTGTAGGCAACAATCCATTTGAGAATAAAATTAGATTCTTCAGCAGAGCACCTCTCTCTGCCAACCTCCATGAAACAAGGCAAAAAACTACTGGGAGGGTAGGGAAAATAGGAGGAATATGTAAAGCTTTGATGGTGGTGTCTTTGCCTCCTCCTTGTGGCCAGGTGAAGTATTTCCCATAGGTAATTAATTTGTGGACTCTCACTGCCATTAGAAAGAAAAGCAAAATGTACTTAAACAGACAATACAGTCCATACAGTTATAACTCATATAGTGATTAGATAAAGCAATAAAACCTGATTTTGACCTATACTACTGATAAGATTATCTACAGATGCATATAAAGGATGAGCACCTTTACGGATGCCTAGATAGTCAGGGAAATTGTACCTGTTGTGTTGGAGTTGTAGTACCAGACGTGCAGGGATTATTCGGCTGGATAGCAACAGTTGCTGTTCTGGGCTGAAAAGTTGTAAACGTCTGCTGAACAGCTCCTGTATTTGATGGCATGATTCCCAAAACTTTCTGCTGAACTTGTACTATACCTGGGTTTGAAGGAATTTAAGTTTAATGCACCTCACCAAAAACACAATTAATAAAATAAAATATAAATGCTTCTCTGCCACTTTGTAAAAATACCTCCTTGCGTTGCTGGCACATTTACAGCAACAATCTTGCTGTTAGCTGGCAAAGGGAGTTTGGTGATGACTTTCCCTGCCACTGTAACTGGGTTTCCGGTAATCTGCAAGGCCTGTCCTGAGCTAGCACCAGAAGTGGTTGGTGTGGCAGAAGTGGTTGGTGTGGCAGCTGTGGTTGAGGCTACAAAGGACACAACCCAGGAATTTGTTAGAATATTTTATCATCCACTCAGCTATAAGGTTAGGAATTATAGCACTGCTATCATTACCATTAGTGCTTAATAAACATTTTGTATATTGTTCCTATATTACCACCTTAATATAACTATTATCTACCATACTCTAATACTCATCATATTAAGACACTGGTGGGTTTATAGGATTGTACTTCATGAAGTGGATGGAAATCCCCCTACTTAAATTAAACCACCTCTGCCAGTCTATTTCTACAAATTTGAAGCTAGCAGTTTGGAATGTATTACTGGTTCAGACTTTTTTAGTTTGGTTTATAAATATATTTATCTTTACTGTGATGTTCCAACACTCAACCAAGGTCTATAAATTATTCTCTCTGTTTTTCAGAATAAAATTCTTATATTGCAACTAAAAAATGATATTATAGTCACCTCAGGAGCAAAAAAACATAAAAAAAAAACTATTGTTTGAGTTTTACAATTATTTACCTTAAAATAATTGAAGTTTCCAATGCCCTCCAAAAAAACAAGACATCTGCACATAAAACTGCAATTTCTATATGTTGGCCCACTTATAATTGGGTCCTCAATGACTTGAAGTACCCCTTCCATGATGAAGGTGGGACAGAAACAGCCCCCGCCCAAATATACCCGAATATAAGCAAACCTCTAACAAACTCATTATTGGTTTGATGTCTAAATGGTATAGATAAAGAATGAATCCAATATGCTATAAAGGGGGGAAGGTCAGTGGGGATCTGTAGATAATTTCTTGTTATCTTGGCCTCTCATTTGGATCCCCATTGACTTGTAGAGATTACAAAGCAGTAAACAATGTATGGGAAAAAATACAGAACAACAAAATATATGCTGCAGAAACTGTACAAAATTTATTGATAAACAACAGAGGACAAAACATTTCTTTCACATTAAGCAGCAGAGGACTGAATAATGTCAAACTTGTAATGAGTTAGAAAAAGGTATGCAGAATTTTCCAGACTGCAGGTTGACAAATCTCAGAAACAGAGGCATTAGCCTGAAAAAGCCCAAGACGAGGAGGTGGATACTGCCCTAGTTGAGTGAGCCTTAATGCGATCAGGAACTTGCTGAAGCTTATAAGCTGTGATGATACACAACAATCCAAACAGCAACAGTTTGCTTCACTGGAGCACAGCCTTTCCATTTTCCAAAGGGATTAACCAACAAACAAGGCATTTTTTCTTTAGATCTTTCCAAGTAAATACGAAGGTATCTCATCACATCAAGTGTATGAAGGTATTGACCTTCAGAAGGCTTTCTGTCTGTACAGTTGGGAAGGAAAATCTCTTCATTTATGTGAAAAGCTGACAACACTTTAGGAATAAACTACGGTACTTTATGAAGGACTACCTTGTCTTGGTGAAAAACTGTATGAAGTGAATTTGCTGAGAGAGTTTGAAGTTCAGAAACTCGTCTGGCCGAAGTAAAGAGAGGATGGAAAACGGTTTTCAAAGTAAGGTACTGCAAATTTACAGAATATTGATTCAAAAAGGGCCGAAATCAAAGCAGAAAAAAACCAAAGGTAAATCCCAAGGAGGGAACAAAAGCGCACAGGAGGTTTGACATGCAGAATAGCTTGACAAAACTATCCAATAGAACCCTCCATAGCCCGTTTAACATCAGTAATTGCAGAGATGGCTGAATCTTTAACTTTCAAGGTTGACAAACTCAGACCTTTTTGGCATCCATGAAATAAATATTCCAAAATAGCGGATGCAGGCACTTAATCAAAAACTAAATTTATGCTTACCTGATAAATTGATTTCTTCTATGGTAAGACGAGTCCACGGATTCATCCTTTACTTGTGGGATATAGTCCTCCTGCTAACAGGAAGTGGCAAAGAGCACCACAGCAGAGCTGTCTATATAGCTCCTCCCTTAGCTCCACTCCCCAGTCATTCGACCGAAGGTACAGGAAGAAAAAGGAGAAACTACAAGGTGCAGAGGTGACTGAAGTTGAAATCAAAAAAATATAATCTGCCTTAAAATGACAGGGCGGGCCGTGGACTCGTCTCAACATAGAAGAAATCAATTTATCAGGTAAGCATACATTTAGTTTTCTTCTATAAAGGTAAGACAAGTCCAGGGATTCATCCTTTACTTGTGGGATACAATACCAAAGCTACAGGACACGGATGAACGGGAGGGACAAGACAGATGGTTCAACAGAAGGCACCACTGCTTGAAGAACTTTTCTCCCAAAAATAGCCTCCGAAGAAGCAAAGGTATCAAATTTGTAAAATTTGGAAAAGGTATGAAGCGAAGACCAAGTCGCAGCCTTACAAATCTGTTCAACAGAAGCATCATTTTTAAAAGCCCATGTGAAAGCCACCGCTCTAGTAGAGTGAGCTGTAATTCCTTCAGGAGGCTGCTGTCCAGCAGTCTCGTATGCCAAACGGATGATGCTTTTCAGCCAAAAGGCAAGAGAGGTAGCCGTAGCTTTTTGACCTCTACGTTTTCCAGAATAGACAACAAATAAAGAAGAAGTTTGACGGAAATCTTTGGTCGCTTGCAAGTAAAACTTTAAAGCACGAACCACGTCCAAATTATGCAATAGACGCTCCTTCTTAGAGGAAGGATTAGGACACAGAGAAGGAACAACAATTTCCTGATTAATATTCTTATTAGTAACAACCTTAGGAAGGAATCCAGGTTTGGGGTAAGGTGGCAAAACCACCTTATCAGCATGGAAAACAAGATAAGGCGAGTTGCAATGCAATGCAGATAGTTCAGAAACTCTTCGAGCCGAAGAGATAGCAACTAAAAACAGAACTTTCCAAGATAGAAGCTTAATATCTATGGAATGCATAGGTTCAAACGGAACCCCTTGAAGAACTTTAAGAACTAAATTCAAACTCCATGGCGGAGCAACAGGTTTAAACACAGGCTTGATTCTAACTAAAGCCTGACAGAACGACTGAACGTCTGGAACATCTGCCAGACGTTTGTCCAGTAGAATTGATAAAGCAGATATCTGTCCCTTTAAGGAACTAGCTGATAGCCCCTTCTCCAATCCTTCTTGGAGAAAGGACAAAATCCTAGGAATCCTGATCTTACTTCATGAGTAGCCATTGGATTCGCACCAATAAAGATATTTACGTCATATCTTATGATAAATTTTCCTGGTGACAGGCTTTCGAGCCTGAATCAAGGTATCTATGACCGACTCCGAGAAACCCCGCTTGAATAAGATCAAGCGTTCAATCTCCAAGCAGTCAGCCGCAGAGAAACTAGATTTGGATGCTGGAACGGACCTTGAATCAGAAGGTCCTGTCTCAGTGGCAGAGTCCATGGTGGAAGAGATGACATGTCCACCAGGTCTGCATACCAAGTCCTGCGTGGCCACGCAGGTGCTATCAAAATCACTGAAGCTCTCTCCTGTTTGATTCTGGCAATCAAATGAGGAAGGAGAGGAAATGGTGGAAACACATAAGCCAGGTTGAACGACCAGGGTACTGCTAGAGCATCTATCAGTACTGCCTGAGGATCCCTTGACCTGGACCCGTAACAAGGAAGTTTGGCGTTCTGATAAGACGCCATCAGATCCAATTCTGGTGTGCCCCATTGCTGAATCAATTGTGCAAACACCTCCGGAGGGAGTTCCCACTCCTCTGGATGAAAAGTCTGACGACTTTGAAAATTCGCTTCCCAGTTCTCCACCCCTGGGATATAGATTGCTGATAGATGGCAAGCGTGAGGACTCTGCCATCAAATTATTTTGGTAACCTCTATCATCGCTAGGGAACTCTTTGTTCCCCCCTGATGATTGATATATGCTTCAGTCGTGATATTGTCCAACTGGAATGTTATGAATCTGGCCGACGCTAGCTGAGGCCACGTTCCCTTGGACAGATGATCCTGTGACAACCACCATAGAAGAGAGTCTCTGGTCTCTTGGTCCAGATATATCTGAGGAGATAAATCTGCATAATCCCCATTCCACGGTTTGAGCATGCATAGTTGCAGTGGTCTGAGATGTAAGCGAGCAAACGGAACTATGTCCATTGCCGCTACCATTAGACTGATTACCTCCATACACTGAGCCACTGACGGCCGAGGAATGGAATGAAGATCTCGGTAGATGGATAAAATTTTTGATTTCCTGATCTCCGTCAGAAAAATTTTCATGTCCACCGAATCTATCAGAGTTCCCAGGAATGGAACTCTTGTGAGAGGGATAAGTGAACTCTTTGTTACGTTCACCTTCCACCCGTGAGTTCTTCCAGATAAGGCGCCACAGCTATGCCCCGCGGCCTTAGAACCGCCAGAAGGGACCCTAGCACCTTTGTGAAAATTCTGGGAGCCGTGGAAGAGCCACACACTGGTAATGCTTGTCCAGAAAGGCGAACCTGAGGAACTGGTGATGATATTTGTGGATAGGAATGTGTAGATACGCATACTTTAAGTACACGGTGGTCATATATTGACCCTCCTGGATCATCTGCAAAATAGTCTGAATGATATCTGAATCTTGAAGGATGGAACTCTGAGGAATTTGTTTAGGATCTTGAGATCCAAAATTGGTCTGAAGGTTCCCTCTTTTTTTGGAACCACAAACAGATTGGAGTAGAACCCTTGCCCCTGTTCTGTTTTCGGAACTGGGCAGATCACTCCCATGGTATATAGGTCTTCTACACAGCGTAAGAACGCCTCTCTCTTTGTCTGGTTTACAGACAATTGAGAAAGATGGAATCTCCCCCTTGTGGGAGAATCCTTGAAATCTAGAAGATACCCCTGGGTTACGATTTCTAAAGCCCAGGAGTCCTGAACGTCTCTTGCCCAAGCCTGAGCGAAGAGTGAAAGTCTGCCCCCTACTAGATCCGGTCCTGGATCGGGGGCTACCCCTTCATGCTGTCTTGGTGGCAGCAGCAGGCTTCTTGGCCTGTTTACCGTTGTTCCAAGTCTGGTTAGGTCTCCAGACTGACTTGGATTAAGCAAAATTCCCCTCTTGCTTTGCGGCAGGGGAAGAGGTAGAGGGACCACCTTTGAAGTTTCAAAAGGAACGAAAATTATTTTGTTTGGTCCTCATCTTATTTGTCTTATTCTGAGGAAGGGTATGGCCTTTTCCTCCAGTGATGTCTGAAATGATCTCTTTCAGTTCAGGCCCGAATAGGGTCTTACCCTTGAAAGAGATGGCTAAAAGATTAGCCTTTGATGACACATCAGCAGACCAGGACTTTAGCCATAATGCTCTACGCGCTAAAATGGCAAAACCTGAATTGTTTGCCGCTAATTTTCTGACTGAGAATCATCCTGCGACATACTTTAAGTAGCTAAAATATGGTCTTTACAATTTATTGACCTTTCAGTGCATGAGGGACACATTTTAAGTGGAGGTTCTACAATGGCTTCTAAACATATTGAACATTGACTTTCCTCAATGTCAGACATGTTGAACAGGCTAGTAATGACTACAAACAAGCATGAAAACACTTTATTTAGTGAAAAAAATAATCTTAAAAAACGTTACTGCGCCTTTAAGAGAAAAAACATAATTTATGCTTACCTGATAAATTCCTTTCTCCTGTAGTGTAGTCAGTCCACGGGTCATCCATTACTTATGGGATATTAACTCCTCCCTAACAGGAAGTGCAAGAGGATCACCCAAGCAGAGCTGCTATATAGCTCCTCCCCTCTACGTCACACCCAGTCATTCGACCGAAAACCAAACGAGAAAGGAGAAACTATAGGGTGCAGTGGTGACTGGAGTATAATTTAAAATTTAGACCTGCCATAAAATACAGGGCGGGCCGTGGACTGACTACACTACAGGAGAAAGGAATTTATCAGGTAAGCATAAATTATGTTTTCTCCTGTTAAGTGTAGTCAGTCCACGGGTCATCCATTACTTATGGGATACCAATACGAAAGCTAAAGTACACGGATGACGGGAGGGACAGGCAGGATCTTTACACGGAAGGAACCACTGCCTGAAGAACCTTTCTCCCAAAAACAGCCTCAGAAGAAGCAAAAGTGTCAAATTTGTAAAATTTGTAAAAAGTATGAAGAGAAGACCAAGTTGCAGCCTTGCAAATCTGTTCAACAGAGGCCTCATTCTTAAAGGCCCACGTGGAAGCCACAGCTCTCGTAGAATGAGCTGTAATTCTTTCAGGAGGCTGCTGTCCAGCAGTCTCATAGGCTAAACGTATTATGCTACGAAGCCAAAAAGAGAGAGGTAGCAGATGCTTTTTGACCTCTCCTCTGTCCAGGATAAACGACAAACAGGGAAGAAGTTTGGCGAAAATCTTTAGTTGCCTGTAAATAAAATTTCAGGGCACGGACTACGTCTAGATTGTGCAGAAGTCGTTCCTTCTTTGAAGAAGGGTTAGGGCACAATGATGGAACAACAATCTCTTGATTGATATTCTTGATAGTGACTACCTTAGGTAAGAACCCAGGTTTAGTACGCAGAACTACCTTGTCTGAATGAAAAATCAGATAAGGAGAATCACAATGTAATGCCGATAACTCAGAGACTCTACGAGCCGAGGAAATAGCCATTAAAAACAGAACTTTCCAAGATAATAGCTTGATATCAATGGAATGAAGGGGTTCAAACGGAACACCCTGTAAAACGTTAAGAACTAAGTTTAAGCTCCACGGTGGAGCAACAGTCTTAAACACAGGCTTAATCCTGGCCAAAGCCTGACAAAAAGCCTGAACGTCTGGAACTTCTGACAGACGTTTGTGTAAAAGGATGGACAGAGCTGAGATCTGTCCCTTTAAAGAACTTGCAGATAAACCCCTTTTCTAAACCTTCTTGTAGAAAAGACAATATCCTAGGAATCCTAACCTTACTCCATGAGTAACTCTTGGATTCGCACCAGTGTAAATATTTACGCCATATCTTATGGTAAATTTTCCTGGTAACAGGTTTCCTAGCCTGTATTAAGGTATCAATTACTGACTCCGAAAATCCACGCTTTGATAAAATCAAGCGTTCAATCTCCATGCAGTCAGCTTCAGAGAAATTAGATTTTGATGTTTGAAAGGACCCTGAATTAGAAGGTCCTGTCTCAGAGGCAGCGACCAAGGTGGACAGGATGACATGTCCACTAGATCTGCATACCAGGTCCTGCGTGGCCACGCCGGCGCTATTAGAATCACCGATGCTTTCTCCTGTTTGATCCTGGCAATCAATCGAGGAAGCATCGGGAAGGGTGGAAACACATAAGCCATCTTGAAGGTCCAAGGTGCTGTCAGAGCATCTATCAGGACCGCTCCCGGGTCCCTGGACCTGGACCCGTAACAAGGAAGCTTGGCGTTCTGGCGAGAGGCCATGAGATCCATATCTGGTTTGCCCCAACGTCGAAGTATTTGGGCAAAGACCTCCGGATGAAGTTCCCACTCCCCCGGATGAAAAGTCTGGCGACTTAGGAAATCCGCCTCCCAGTTCTCCACGCCTGGGATGTGGATCGCTGACAGGTGGCAAGAGTGAGACTCTGCCCAGCGAATTATCTTTGAAACTTCCATCATCGCTAGGGAACTCCTTGTCCCTCCCTGATGGTTGATGTAAGCCACAGTCGTGATGTTGTCCGACTGAAACCTGATGAACCTCAGAGTTGCTAACTGAGGCCAAGCCAGAAGAGCATTTAAAACTGCTCTCAATTCCAGAATGTTTATTGGAAGAAGACTCTCCTCCTGAGTCCATGATCCCTGAGCCTTCAGGGAATTCCAGACAGCGCCCCAACCTAGTAGGCTGGCGTCTGTTGTTACAATTGTCCAGTCTGGCCTGCTGAAGGGCATCCCTCTGGACAGATGTGGCCGAGAAAACCACCATAGAAGAGAATCTCTGGTCTCTTGATCCAGATTCAGCATAGGGGACAAATCTGAGTAATCCCCATTCCACTGACTTAGCATGCACAATTGCAGCGGTCTGAGATGTAGGCGTGCAAAAGGTACTATGTCCATTGCCGCTACCATTAAGCCGATTACCTCCATGCATTGAGCCACTGACGGGTGTGGAATGGAATGAAGGATCCGGCAAGCATTTAGAAGTTTTGTTAACCTGTCCTCTGTCAGGTAAATCTTCATTTCTACAGAATCTATGAGAGTCCCTAAGAAGGGAACTCTTGTGAATGGCAATAGAGAACTCTTTTCTTCGTTTACTTTCCACCCATGTGACCTTAGAAATGCCAGTACTAACTCTGTATGAGACTTGGCAGTTTGGAAACTTGACGCTTGTATCAGAATGTCGTCTAGGTACGGAGCTACCGATATTCCTCGCGGTCTTAGTACCGCCAGAAGAGAACCCAGAACCTTTGTAAAGATTCTTGGAGCCGTAGCTAACCCGAAGGGAAGAGCTACAAACTGGTAATGCCTGTCTAGGAAGGCAAACCTTAGATACCGGTAATGATCCTTGTGAATCGGTATGTGAAGGTAGGCATCCTTTAAATCCACTGTGGTCATGTACTGACCCCTTTGGATCATGGGTAAGATTGTCCGAATAGTTTCCATTTTGAACGATGGAACTCTTAGGAATTTGTTTAGGATCTTTAAATCCAATATTGGTCTGAAGGTTCCTTCTTTCTTGGGAACCACAAACAGATTTGAGTAAAACCCTTGTCCGTGTTCCGACCGCGGAACCGGATGGATCACTCCCATCAGTAAAAGATCTTGTACACAGCGTAGAAACGCCTCTTTCTTTATCTGGTTTGTTGACAACCTTGAAAGATGAAATCTCCTTGTGGAGGAGAAGCTTTGAAGTCCAGAAGATATCCCTGAGATATGATCTCCAACGCCCAGGGATCCTGGACATCTCTTGCCCAAGCCTGGGCGAAGAGAGAGAGTCTGCCCCCCACTAGATCCGTTTCCGGATCGGGGGCCCTCACTTCATGCTGTCTTAGGGGCAGCAGCAGGTTTTCTGGCCTGCTTGCCCTTGTTCCAGGTCTGGTTAGGTTTCCAGCCTTGTCTGTAGCGAGCAACAGTTCCTTCCTGTTTTGGAGCCAAGGAAGTTGATGCTGCTCCTGCCTTGAAGTTACGAAAGGCACGAAAATTAGACTGTCTAGCCCTTGGTTTGGCTCTGTCTTGAGGCAGGGCATGGCCCTTACCTCCCGTAATGTCAGCGATAATTTCTTTCAAACCTGGCCCGAATAATGACTGCCCCTTGAAAGGTATGTTAAGCAATTTAGATTTAGAAGTCACATCAGCTGACCAGGATTTTAGCCACAGCGCTCTGCGCGCCTGAATGGCGAATCCGGAATTCTTAGCCGTAAGTTTAGTTAAGTGTACTACGGCATCAGAAATAAATGAATTAGCTAGCTTAAGGGTTTTTAAGCTTGTGTGTACTCTCATCCAATAAAGCTGTGTCAAGGGTCTCTTCCAGAGACTCAAACCAAAATGCCGCCGCAGCCGTGACAGGCGCAATGCATGCAAGGGGTTGCAATATAAAACCTTGTTGAACAAACATTTTCTTAAGGTAACCCTCTAACTTTTTATCCATTGGATCTGAAAAGGCACAGCTATCCTCCACCGGGATAGTGGTACGCTTAGCTAAAGTAGAAACTGCTCCCTCCACCTTAGGGACCGTTTGCCATAAGTCCCGTGTGGTGGCGTCTATTGGAAACATTTTTCTGAATATAGGAGGGGGTGAGAAAGGCACACCGGGTCTATCCCACTCCTTAGTAACAATTTCAGTAAGTCTCTTAGGTATAGGAAAAACGTCAGTACACGTTGGTACCGCAAAATATTTATCCAACCTACATATTTTCTCTGGGATTGCAACCGTGTTACAATCATTCAGAGCCGCTAACACCTCCCCTAGTAATACACGGAGGTTTTCCAGCTGAAATTTGAAATGTCTGAATCCAGTTTATTTGGATCAGATCCGTCACCCACAGAATGAAGCTCTCCGTCTTCATGTTCTGCAATTTGTGACGCAGTATCAGACATGGCCCTAGCATTATCAGCGCACTCTGTTCTCACCCCAGAGTGGTCTCGTTTACCCCTAAGTTCTGGCAATTTAGATAAAACTTCAGTCATAACATTAGCCATGTCTTGTAAAGTGATTTGTAATGGCCGCCCTGATGTACTTGGCGTTACAATATCACGCACCTCCTGAGCGGGAGATGCAGGTACTGACACGTGAGGCAAGTTAGTCGGCATAACTTTCCCCTCGTTCTCTGGTGAATTTTGCTTAACTTGTACAGATTGGCTTTTATTTAAAGTAGCATCAATGCAATTAGTACATAAATTTCTATTGGGCTCCACCTTGGCCTTTGAACATATTGCACAAAGAGATTCCTCTGTGTCAGACATGTTTAAACAAACTAGCAATTAGACTAGCAAGCTTGGAAAATACTTTTCAAATGAATTTACAAGCAATATAAAAAACGTTACTGTGCCTTTAAGAAGCACACAAAAAAACTGTCACTTTGATATAACAATGAACCGGTTTAGTTATAGCAATCAATTTTTCATATGAAATGCATTAATTTAGCAAAGGATAGCACCCATCAGCAAATGGATTAATAACCCCTTAATACTAAAAAACGATTGACAAATCAAATAAATACGTTTTTATCACAGTCAAAGCACAGTCTCACAGGTCTGCTGTTAGTGATTACCTCCCTCAAACTAGTTTTGGAGACCCCTGAGCTCTGTAGAGACGTCCTGGATCATGCAGGGAGAATAAGGAAGACTGTGACTGAATTTTTAATGCATAGTAAAAGCGCCAAAATAGGCCCCTCCCACTCATAATACAGCAGTGGGGAAGCTCAGTAAACTTATTTTATTCAAAATAAACGACAGCCAAGTGGAAAATAATGCCCATAAATTTTCACCAAGTACCTCAGAGAGAAAAACGATTAACCTGCCAGTAAACGTTTTAAATATATGAAATAATAATAAAAGCCTGTTGCTAGTCGCTATCACTGCAGAAAGGCTATAAGTTATATGTATATCGTATTTTCTTAGTGAAGTGCCATTCCCCAGAAATACTTTAGTGCCAACATACATACATAACAGCCTGATACCAGTTGCTACTACTGCATTTAAGGCTGTACTTACATTATATTGGTATTAGCAGTATTTTCTCAGTCAATTCCATTCCTTAGAAAATAATATACTGCAACATACCCTGCCCGCTGTCCCCTGTTCTGAAGTTACCTCGCTCCTCAGAATGGCCAAGAACAGCAAATGGATCTTAGTTACGTCCGCTAAGATCATACACAAACTCAGGTAGATTCTTCTTGTAATACTGCCTGAGAAGAAACAACACACGGTGCTGTTTAAAACAACAAACTTTTGATTGAAGTAATAGAAAACTAAATTTAATAACCACACTCCTCTCACACATCCTATCTATTAGTTAGGTGCAAGAGAATGACTGGGTGTGACATAGAGGGGAGGAGCTATATAGCAGCTCTGCTTGGATGATCCTCTTGCACTTCCTGTTAGGGAGGAGTTAATATCCCATAAGTAATGGATGACCCGTGGACTGACTACACTTAACAGGAGAAAAAGCATAAAATACAAACTAACATGGATCCATGAAAGCTGACAATGATTAATAAAATTTAAGACAATATAAAAACAACATATGAAAGATTCAATATACAATCAATAAAAACAACAGTATATTAATAGCTGATGAGAATCAAATTATGTAAGCTAAACTGTGTAGAGTTCTGATGTGGTGCACGTTGTTGTGAGATAGGAAGGGGGTATCTTTCCGCCCTTTGGTTTTCGGTTGGTTATAGGAAAATAGTGGTGAGATCGTGTAGGGGAAATAGAATGTGATTCCTATGTGATTCCTATGAGTGAGGTATGATTTACTTAAAAACAGACATTGTGTGACATCAAAAATGAATATAAAACAAGAATAAGAAAAAATAGTGTGCGTAGTTAAAATGTCAATAATTCAAATTCAATAATGAAAACGTACTGGCTCCAGATAAAAAAGTTAGTTAGTGTCCAAATGAACCAAATATAAAATGGTGTTCTTCAAATATAAAAGTTGAAAAAATGTGAAAAAACTGCAGTCTTGAGAAAGGCCTGATACGGGCCGAAACGCGTAGACACTGGTAAGCCTTATTTCTATTTTTCCACACTGCTATACAACCTACACTATTTGTATTTTCTTTTTTAGGAGGAGATCGTCACACCCCAAGTCCTATTAGCAACATACACCGTAGCGGTGATCACTACTATCAAGTCACACAGCAGACACTGCCTGTGGTGGACATTGCACATACTCTATCTTTTTATCTTTTTACCCTTTTGAGACTATCACTTTGGATTGATTATTGATTTTTTTGAGCTTCTGTTTTTCGTTTTGTTTTTTTGGATACCATCACTTTTTTCACATTTTTTCAACTTTTATATTTGAAGAACACCATTTTATATTTGGTTCATTTGGACACTAACTAACTTTTTTATCTGGAGCCAGTACGTTTTCATTATTGAATTTGAATTATTGACATTTTAACTACGCACACTATTTTTTCTTATTCTTGTTTTATATTCATTTTTGATGTCACACAATGTCTGTTTTTAAGTAAATCAGAACATCATACCTCACTCATAGGAATCACATAGGAATCACATTCTATTTCCCCTACACGATCTCACCACTATTTTCCTATAACCAACCGAAAACCAAAGGGCGGAAAGATACCCCCTTCCTATCTCACAACAACGTGCACCACATCAGAACTCTACACAGTTTAGCTTACATAATTTGATTCTCATCAGCTATTAATATACTGTTGTTTTTATTGATTGTATATTGAATCTTTCATATGTTGTTTTTATATTGTCTTAAATTTTATTAATCATTGTCAGCTTTCATGGATCCATGTTAGTTTGTATTTTATGTTATTTTTGTAATTAAATTAATTTTTAATCAGATCAGCTGCTTCACCTCGATTGTTTAGTACCCGCCTCCTTTTGGTAGGCGCCTGGGCTTTCTCCCCAATAAGTTTAGCTCTCGGTGTCGGCTAGGTGCACCTTACCCCGGGCTGAGGTACATAGTAGGCGCTTTCTCCACTCGTTACTCTAGAAAAAAAGCATACACGTTCTGCAAAACAGCCTAAACATACACCAAATTTTTCAAAATTTTGTATGTAGCCACAATATAGGTAGTTAAGATTGCACAACAAAATTTCTTAACAATTAACCCCTTAATTTGCAAACCGGATCGAAAATAGGCCCAGATCCGGAAAAAAACCATCTCAGCACCTTGCCACAGCCCTGCTGTGGCCCTACCTGCCCTCAGGGATCGAAAATGTGGGGTAAAAGCTTCGATTTGGCCCAAAACATACACCAGGGCCCTCAGGAGTTAGAGCTTGCTGATCAAACTAACTGCGCATCTGAGGCGCGAAAATAGGCCCTGCCCATCTCACTCGATGTCTCCACAGCCTTACAGAACCGCACCAGAGCGGTTATAACTAGCCATGTGGGTTCTGAGACTCAAAAGTTAAGCCATGTGTGCCCTTAATAAAGCTGCCCAAAACGTTATTGCCCACAAAAACGTTAAAGCACTCCCCAGTCAAAAAACGTTGGCTCCCAAATATTTGCAATTCAGTGTCAACCATATTTGTAATTGGCCCCATATGCAAGCTAAGTAATGCCCTTCTTTTAGCTCTAGGATTACTGTTTACCCTTACACTTCTGGGTATAATGTGAGCCTTTCTGAAATACACAGTCTCTCCAGAAAAATATGACTGAACATACCTCATTGCTGCATAGCATGAAACCGTTCCTCACACTAAAGTTTCCTGTACTCCTCAGCCTCTGTGGGAACAGCAATGAATCTTAGTTACAAATGCTAAGATCATCCTCCTCCAGGCAGCAGTCTTCATCCATCTGCTGTCTGAGAGTAAATAGTACACACCGGTACCATTTAAAATAACAAACTCTTGCTTGAAGAAATTAAAAACTAATATTTTATCACCTCTTTCACTTTACCCTTCCTAGTACTTAGAGTAGACAAAGAGAATAACTGGGGGGTGGAGCTAAGGGAGGAGCTATATAGAAAGCTCTGCTGTGGTGCTCTTTGCCACTTCCTGTTAGCAGCAGGACTATATCCCACAAGTAAAGGATGAATCCGTGGACTCGTCTTACCTTTATAGAAGAAAGAGAGTTTTCGATCTTTACACCAGGTACAAAAAGTATTCCAAACTTTATATTAAAGTGAAGTAGAAGGCTTCCTAGTAAGGAGCATAAAATCTAAAAGGGTCTCTGAAAGCCCTAACTTCCAGCAGTGTTCAGCATCCATACCCTGAGGGAAAGAGATTGAGGATCTGGATGAAACACTGGCCCTTGACAAAAGAGATCCAGAAAAACTGCAAGATTTCTTGGAGGATCCACGGCCAGTTTGAGTAGCAGAGGAAACCAAGGCCTTCTGGGCCACCAAAGTAGAACTGCAATGACTCTTGCCTTGTCTGAAGTTTTTATTAAGATCCCCTGAGATAAGGAAGGAAACACACATCCTAAAAATGTGTGTTCAGCCTGGCATAACGCATATGTTGCCTGGAAATTTCCGGATAGAGACTGCTTAAAGAAGCAATAAGGTCTTCTTCTGGCTGGCCCATACTTAGAATATAGTCTGTAAACACTGAAGGATTTAACTGCCATTCTCCCTGAAGAATAAAATGCCTGCACTGCAATGATGAAAGCCAAATTTTCTTGAGCCCATAAAAACATAAATGTTGCTTCCTGGAGAAGGGAAACACTTCTTATACCCCCCCCCCCCACTTGATGATTTACATAAGCTAAGGCCATTACACTATCTGAAATAACTTTGATGTATTGCTTTTTGAAAGGTTAGAAGAGTCAAACAAATGGCCCTTAATTCCAAAAGATTGGAAGGAAAAGAAGACTCTCTTACTGACCACTTTCCTTGAGCATACCTTCCTTATAAGGTAGAACCCCAGCCTAAGGAACTTACGTCTGTAGTAAGAATCAACAAATCTGGATCTTGAGGAAAACTTCCTTTCAAAAATATTTGTGTCACCAATCCAGGGAAACACTTAACTTCTCTTTAGACAACAACTTTGTGGCTTGAACAGACAGTATATATACACATACAAAAAGAGAAGCACTCTATCTCATGAACGAACAGCAGCTTAGTAGCTTGTTCTATAGTGATTTACCACCTGGGAGCAGCTACTTTTAGCTGAATTATGCTTTTCAAAGAGATGATCTCTCCTGAAGTATATCAGTCTTATCACCCTAACAAGCTCAGTCCAGACGCAAAATACCAGGCAACCTCAAACTATAATTTGGGCCATGTCAGAGAGGTGTAGACACATTGGACAAGAAGTTCATGTCTGATTTCCCCAATAACTAAAATACATACAGAAAGTGAAACCATCTGCCAGGAACGGACAGTAAAGTCAAAATTAAATATTTATGATTCAGGTAGAGCATACAATATTAAACAACTTTCCACTGTACTTCTATTATAAATTTTTACTTAGTTCTCTTCGTATTCTTTCCAGAAGAGTCATTCTAGGTAAGCTCAAGAGCTTGCATGTCCTTGTAGCCATCTGTCAGCGGTGTTTGCAACTATGTGTAACTTTGCTAAAAACATTGCTGCAAACTCTGCTACAATAGAGTGTCTGTAGAATTCTACGGCAGCAGTGCTATAAACATTGCTGCAAACACTGCGCCAGACACGTTCACGCTCCTAGGATTAATCTTTAACAAAGGATACCAAGAGAACACAGAAAATACTTGACAGAAGTAAATTGAAGTTTTTTAAAATGCTTATGCTATATCCAATTAAGTTTACTTTTGGCTTTACTGTCCCTTTAAGGGCATTGATTTTCTCCAATGCTTCAGGAAATGACCTTAGGCTTCACCTCATGGTCTCTCATCAGAGACCATAGCAATTTTTGCTGAAAGGTTTTCCAGAAGGCTCATTCAGTGTCTAACAAGTAGATAACCCTGAGATTGAACAGATTGGACCAGAGATTTCAATTTCATTATTTGTTTAAAAAAACAAACAAAAAAATATACACAGGTAGCACTCAGTTTACGCCGGGGTTAGGGTCCAGGAGGAATGGTTGTAAATCGAAACAGTTGTAAATTGAAACCCAGTTTATAATGTAAGTCAATGGGAAGTGAGGGCGTTGGGTTCCAGGCCCCTCTCAAAACTGACATAAGTAACACCTAATACATTATTTTTAAAGCTTTGAAATGAAGACTTTAAATGCTAAACATCATTATAAACTTAATAATATAGATTGTAGCATCATCAAACTAAGTTTAATGAACAAAAAACAGAATTTATGCTTACCTGATAAATTACTTTCTCTTGCGGTGTATCCAGTCCACGGATTCATCCTTTACTTGTGGGATTTTCTCATTCCCTACAGGAAGTGGCAAAGAGAGCACACAGCAAAGCTGTCTATATAGCTTCCCCTCTAGCTCCACCCCCCAGTCATTCGACCAAAGGTTAGGAAGAAAAAGGAGAAACCATAGGGTGCAGTGGTGACTGTAGTTTAAACAAAAAATTTTTACCTGACTTAAATGCCAGGGCAGGCCGTGGACTGGATACACCGCAAGAGAAAGTAATTTATCAGGTAAGCATACATTCTGTTTTCTCTTGCAAGGTGTATCCAGTCCATGGATTCATCCTTTACTTGTGGGATACCAATACCAAAGCTTTAGGACACGGATGAAGGGAGGGATCAAGACAGGTACCTTAAACGGAAGGCACCACTGCTTGCAAAACCATTCTCCAAAAAATAGACTCCGAAGAAGCAAAAGTATCGAATTTATAAAATTTTGCAAAAGTATGCAATGAAGACCAAGTCGCTGCCTTACAAATCTGTTCAACAGAAGCCTCATTCTTGAAAGCCCATGTGGAAGCCACTGCTCTGGTAGAATGAGCAGAAATTCTTTCAGGAGGCTGCTGGCCAGCAGTCTCATAGGCCAAACGGATGATGCTTTTCAGCCAAAAGGAAAGAGAGGTAGCAGTCGCCTTCTGACCTCTCCTCTTACCAGAATAGATAACAAACAAAGAAGATGTTTGTCTGAAATCCTTAGTTGCTTGTAAATAGAACTTTAAAGCACAAACTACATCAAGATTGTGTAATAGACGTTCCTTCTTCGAAGATGGATTAGGACACAGAGAAGGAACAACTATTTCCTGGTTAATATTCTTGTTAGAAACAACTTTAGGAAGAAAACCAGGCTTGGTACGCAAAACTACCTTATCTGCGTGGAACACCAGGTAAGGTGAATCACACTGTAAGGCAGATAATTCTGAAACTCTTCTAGCAGAAGAGATAGCTATCAAAAACAAAACTTTCCAACAACTTAATGTCCATGGAATGTAAAGGTTCAAACGGAACCCCTTGAAGAACTGAAAGAACTAGATTCAAACTCCATGGCGGAGCCACAGGTTTATAGATAGGCTTGATTCTGACTAAAGCCTGAGCAAACGCTTGAACGTCTGGTACCTCTGCCAGACACTTGTGTAACAGGATAGACAAAGAAGATATTTGTCCTTTTAAGGAACTAGCTGACAATCCTTTCTCCAATCCTTCTTGGAGAAAAGACAATATCCTGGGAATCCTAATCTTACTCCATGAGTAGCCCTTGGATTCACACCAACAAAGATATTTCCGCCATATCTTATGGTAGATTTTCCTGGTGACAGGCTTTCTAGCCTGAATCAGAGTATCTATAACTGACTCAGAGAACCCCCGCTTTGATAGAATTAAGCGTTCAATCTCCAAGCAGTCAGACGTAGAGAAACTAAATTTGGATGCTTGAACGGACCCTGTATCAGGAGATCCTGCCTCATTGGCAATGTCCATGGTGGGACAGATGACATGTCCACTAGGTCTGCATACCAAGTCCTGCGTGGCCACGCAGGCGCTATCAGAATCACCGAAGCCTTCTCCCGCTTGATTCTGGCAACCAGACGCGGGAGGAGAGGAAACGGTGGAAAAACATAAGCCAGATTGAAGGACCAAGGCGCTGCTAGAGCATCTATCAATACCGCCTTGGGATCTCGGGACCTGGACCCGTAGAGAGGAAGTTTGGTGTTCTGACGGGACGCCAGAGTGCCCCAAAGCTGAGTCAGCTGGGCAAATGCCTCCGGGTGGAGTTCCCACTCCCCCGGGTGAAAAGTCTGACGACTTAGAAAATCCACCTCCCAGTTGTCTACTCCTGGGATGTGAATTGCTGAGAGATGGCAGGAGTGATCCTCCGCCCACCTGATTATTTTGGTTACTTCCGTCATTGCTAGGGAACTCTTTGTTCCCCCCTGATGATTGACGTAAGCTACAGTCGTGATGTTGTCCGACTGAAATCTGATGAATTTGGCCGCAGCTAGTTGAGGCCATGCCTGAAGAGCGTTGAATATCGCCCTCAGTTCCAGAATGTTTATCGGGAGAAGAGCTTCTTCCCGAGACCATAAGCCCTGAGCTTTCAGGGAGTCCCAGACCGCACCCCAGCCTAACAGACTGGCGTCGGTCATTACAATGATCCACTCTGGTCTGCGGAAACATATTCCCTGAGACAGGTGAT
Source organism: Bombina bombina (assembly GCF_027579735.1). Classification (NCBI taxonomy): domain Eukaryota; kingdom Metazoa; phylum Chordata; class Amphibia; order Anura; family Bombinatoridae; genus Bombina; species Bombina bombina. The sequence continues at coordinate 1,507,381,632 of NC_069499.1, read as the reverse complement.
CCTGAGACAACCACCAGAGAAGAGAATCTCTGGTCTCCTGGTCCAACTGAACTTGAGGAGACAAATCTGCATAATCCCCATTCCACTGTTTGAGCATGCATAGTTGCAGTGGTCTGAGGTGTATCCGAGCAAAAGGGACTATGTCCATTGCCGCTACCATTAGTCCGATTGTCTCCATGCACTGAGCTACAGATGGCCGAGGAATGGAATGAAGAGCTCGGCAAGTAGTTAACAGTTTTAACTTTCTGACCTCCGTCAGAAATATTTTCATTTCTACCGAGTCTATCAGGGTTCCTAGGAATGGAACTCTTGTGAGGGGGGGGGAGAGAACTCTTTTTTACGTTCACCTTCCACCCGTGAGACCTCAGAAAGGCCAATACAATCTCCGTGTGAGACTTGGTTCTTTGGAAAGTCAACGCCTGAATTAGGATGTCGTCTATATAAGGCGCCACTGCTATGCCCCGCGGCCTTAGCTACGCCAGGAGGGACCCTAGCACCTTTGTGAAAATTCTGGGAGCAGTGGCCAACCCGAAAGGGAGAGCCAAAAACTGATAATGCTTGTCCAGAAAAGCAAACCTGAGAAACTGGTGATGATCTTTGTGGATAGGAATGTGTAAATACGCATCCTTTAGATCCACGGTAGTCATATATTGACCTTCCTGGATCATTGGTAAGATTGTCTGAATGGTCTCCATCTTGAATGATGGGACTCTGAGGAATCTGTTTAGAATTTTGAGATCCAGGATTGGTCTGAAAGTTCCTTCTTTTTTGGGAACCACAAACAGGTTTGAGTAAAACCCCAGTCCTTGTTCTGCAATTGGAACTGGGTGGATCACTCCCATTGTAAGTAGATCTTCTACACAGCGTAAAAACGCCTCTTTCTTTGTCTGATCCGTGGAACCTTCCCCTTGGAGGAGAGTCCTTGAATTCTAGAAGGTATCCCTGGGCTACAATCTCTAATGCCCAAGGATCGTGTACATCTCTTGCCCAGGCCTGAGCGAAGAGAGTCTGCCCCCTACTAGATCTGGTCCCGGATCGTGGGCTACCCCTTCATGCTGTCTTGGTGGCAGCTGCAGGCATTTTGGCCTGTTTACCCTTATTCCAGCCCTGGTAAGGTTTCCAGGTTGCCTTGGGAGAGGATGAAGCGGGCCGTTCCTGAAATTGCGAAAGGAACGAAAAATAGCTTTGTCTTAAAGGGCTTGTCCTGAGGGAGAGCATGTCCTTTTCCTCCGGTGATATCTGAAATAATCTCTTTCAATTCAGGCCCGAAAAGGGTCTTTCCTTTGAAAGGAATGTTCAAAAGCTTGGATTTAGACGACACATCGGCCGACCAGGACTTTAGCCATAGCGCCCTGCGCGCCAAAATGGCGAAACCTGAATTTTTTCCCGCTAACTTAGCTATTTAAAAAGCGGCATCAGTGATAAAAGAATTAGCTAGCTTTAGAGCCTTAATTCTATCCATAATTTCCTCGTATGAGGTCTCCGCCTGGAGCGAGTCTTCCAGCACCTCAAACCAGAAAGCAGCTGCAGTAGTTACAGGAATAATGCAGGCAATATGTTGGAGAAGAAAACCTTGTTGAACAAAAATTTTCTTAAGTAAACCCTCTAACTTTTTATTCATTGGGTCTTTAAAAGCACAACTGTCTTCAATTGGTATGGTTGTGCATTTAGCAAGTGTAGAAATAGCCCCCTCCACCTTAGGGACCGTCTGCCACGAGTCCCGCACAGGATCAGGTATGGGGAAAATTTTCTTAAAAACAGGAGGGGAAGCAAAGGCAACACCTGGCCTATCCCACTCCCTAGTAACGATATCCGCAGTCCTCTTAGGGACCAGAAACGTATCCGTGTAAACCGGGACCTCTAGGTACTTGTCCATTTTACACAATTTCTCTGGGATCACCAAAGGGTCGCAGTCATCCAGAGTAGCTAATACCTCCCTAAGCAAAACACGGAGGTGTTCTAGTTTAAATTTAAAGGCCAATGCATCTGAGTCTGTCTGAGGAGGGATCCTTGCTGAATCAGAGACTTCTCCCTCAGACATCAAATCCCTTGCTCCCACTTCAGAGAGTTGTGAGGGTATATCGGATACGGCTACCAAAGCGTCAGAATGCTCATAATCTGTTCTTAAAACAGAGCTATCACGCTTTGCAGGTAACACGGGCAGTTTAGATAAGAAAGCTGTAAGAGAATTATCCATGACTGCCGCTAAATCTTGTAAAGTAAAAGAGTTAGACGCACTAGAGGTACTAGGCATCGCTTGCGCGGGCGTAACTGGTTGTGACACTTGGGGAGAGGCAGACGGGCTACCCTCGTTACCTTCAGTCTGAGAATCATCTTGGGCCACATTTTTAAGTGCAACAATATGATCTTTAAAGTGTATAGACATATCAGTACAAGTGGGACACATTCTGAGAGGGAGTTCCACCATGGCTTCTAAACACATTGAACAAGGATTTTCCTTAGTGACAGACATGTTTAATAGACTAGTAATATATATAAGCAGGCTTGGAAACCACTTTAATCAAATAAAAAACACAATTTGAAAAACCGTTACTGTGCCTTTAAGAAATAAAAAGAGCACCCAATTTTACAAAACAGTGAAAAATGCAGCAATTCTCCTGAAATTTTCACAGTATGTACCCAAAGCCTTAATAGGATTGCACCACAATTTTCAGAATGATTAACCCCTTAATGCCCAAACCAGAGCAGCCTAAAGCCAACACCCGGTTAACAATAGTACAGCACCTTGCCACAGCCTTGCTGTGGCCCTACCTGCCCTTAGGGATCAGATTTGGGGGAATATAGCTTCTATCAGGCCCTAAAACAGCAGCAGGACCCTCCATTTGAATCAGCATGAACTTCTGCAAATTCTAACTGCGCATCTGAGGCGCGAAATTAGGCCACTCCCACTCTACTCCGTAGTTGAGGCCTAGTAAAAACACTCTTAAGTGACTAAAAACCAGCCATGTGGATAATAACCCCATAAAAAGCCCCAAAAGGGCTTTCAAAGTGTCTACAAACAATATTTGTATTGAATAAACAATCGATTGCCCTGAATCAGTGTCAACCAGCATAATTAGCCCTGTTATGTAAGCATTCAATTCCTTACTAAGTCTGTGAACATAGCTTACCCTCCCCTCATGGGGATATTGTCAGTCCTTCTAGCATTATCTCAGTCTTGTCTAGAAATAAATGACTGAACATACCTCATTGCAGATTGCCCTGCAAACTGTTCCCCCCAACTGAAGTTTTCTGGTACTCCTCAGTCCTGTGTGGGAACAGCATGCTAAAATCATTTTCCTCTCAGCAGAAATCTTCATCCCTTTTCTGCTAGAGAGTAAATAGTACAAACCAGTACCATTTAAAATAACAAACTTTTGATTGAAGATAATAAAAAAACACCACATTCACTTTACCCTCCCGTAGAGAGACCCTAGTGCTTAGAGCCGGCAAAGAGAATGACTGGGGGGTGGAGCTAGAGGGGGAGCTATATGGACAGCTTTGCTGTGTGCTCTCTTTGCCACTTCCTGTAGGGAATGAGAATATCCCACAAGTAAAGGATGAATCCGTGGACTGGATACACTTGCAAGAGAAACATTTGCTAACAGCGCCTAATAAAATAATCAAACAACAGATTGCATCATCATCAAACTAAGTTTAATGAACAAAAACATTTTTGTACTTGCATTTTTCTGCAATCAGTTATCTGCAATGTTAGCATGTTAGATAATATTGGGTCTGCACCTATTCTATGTATTTCAATCTGCAGTGATTAATAGGCAGTTAGGCATCCTCACCTCAAGCAGCTGGACAGGAAGATAATTGGGAAGTGGCTGTTCGATAGCTAATGTCTGTTCTGTGTACACAGATCAATTTCAGACCTGTTAAGTTGCATAACTTTGCTGCAAAACAACCGGACAGCTCCACCTACTGGCTATTTTAATTACTGCATATGACTGGGAAAAAAAGGTTGTTATTCTGAAACGGCGCAAATTGAACCAGCGTAAACCAAGGGCCATATATATATATATATATATATATATATATATATATATAAAAACCAAATAAATAAATACCTTAAAAAGGGCCCAAAACATAGCTATATGAGTGTCTAGATGTTAATAAAAAAAATACCATTAGACACTAGTCCTCTAGCAAACAAGCAGCAGTCAGCCAAACCAGTACTGAAACATATCAGCAGAAGTTATGGAATAGGAGTATATTGTAGATCCATAAAAGGGAAGCAAAAGACAAGTCCATGCAACCAATTATAGAGGGTTTATGAAAAATTTCCCATGAGGTGAAAAAAGAATCACAAACCATACCCCATATACATCCCTCTGAAAAGCACTGTACTGAGGGGAAACCGGGCATCAATATAGACTGAAAATCCCTTTCTCTGAAGAATCAAATGCACATCATCATTCTTCAACCACCTCCAGCAGAGGCAAAGTAAAGACTAAGTTATGTGAGAGGGGTTTTAAAGAGCTCTTGGGGTTTGGGAATATTTGCCTTCTTCTAGTGGTAGAGAAGAGTAGTTCCTAAGAGTAATGGATCATGGACTCTCACCACCTGTATGAAAGAAATTAGTATTCCTTGAAGACGTACTCTGGCAAAGGTCCTTGGAGTCGTAGCCAGACCAAACAGGAGAGCTTTGAATTGGAATCGACTTTGGCCTACAAAGAAAACGCTGATGACACAGCTCAATTGGGATATGATAATAAGCGTCCTAAATCTATGCTGACCAAAAAGGAAACTGGAAGAATCAGCTGCTTTATTTTCTGCAAGGACTCCATCTAAAAAGATTTGGCTTGTAGAAAAGAAGTGAGATGCTTAAGATCGAGGACAGGCCTCCAAGTTTTCTCCTTCATTGGAGCAAGCAAAAGATGGAAGTAAAAACCTCTTTGTCTCTGAGCCAAGGGGACTTCTACTATGACATTCTATTCCAGTAGAGAAGAAACAAACTTCTGAACATCCAACCTTTTCTGAGGGTCTGCAGGAAGCGAGGTCTTTAAAAAAATTATGCTTTTCTTGGCCTTTTCGCAAATTTCTGGAAATAACCTTTTGTATTATTTCCAAAACCCAGGCATCTTAAATTAAATTTAGCCAGACTTGATGAAACTGCAGCAAATGGGCATCCACATAATCTGGAATAAAGGCCAGTTAGTCATGATTGCTTTGGAGATATCTGGGGCTTGCTAACCCCTCTTTTAGGGAGGGAGACAACTTCCTGTCCATACCTGGACAGAAAACTAGTAATGGGGGTGTTTGTTAGGGGTTTGCTTATAAATTGGTCTATCAGGGTGGGGGCCTGTTTCTGTCCATTAGCCTTCAGGGAAGGGTCAATTAGGATCCAATTGAGGGGCAAAGATAAAATAACCATAGCTTTGTTCTGCCTTAGTAAAACAGAGCTCAATCCACTATTCTTTAACTCTGCAGAGCTGCAGTAAATAAGTTTTGTATATGTACATGTATATGTTACTGCTAAGTGAACCTTGAGATTCAATTGAAGACGAAAAAAAAACACAAACAAAAAAACAAAAAACAAACATTGGTGGCGATTGAAAGTTTGATGGGTGCTGCTTGTAGTGACTAGTTTACAGCTTGTGTTTTCTTACCTATTATTCTGAGGAAAGTTAGGGGCAGTTATAAATCTCACACAGTTTAAAGGGACACTGAACCCAAATTTGTTCTTTCACGATTCAGATAGAGCATAGAATTTTAGGCAACTTTCTAATTTACTCCTATTAACATTTTTTCTCTGTTCTCTTGCTATCTTTATTTGAAAAAGAAGGAATCTAAGCTAAGGAGCCAGCCAATTTTTGGTTCAGACCCTGGACAGCAAGAACAACTCAGGGTTTTCACCAAAAATGGGCTGGCATCTAAACTTACATTCTTCTTTTCAAATAAAGATAAAAGGAGAACGAAGAAAATTTGATAATAGGAGTAAATTCGAAAGGTGCTTAAAATTACATGCTCTATCTGAATCATGAAAGAAAAAAATTGGGTTCAGTGTCCCTTTAATGTCCTTTTTATCAAGTATACTTTTCAACCAATTCATACATTATATGAATATTGTAAAACTCAATACCATATTGGTGGATTTATCCACAGCTAATGGTGTCTTAGTATTGGAAGATGAATCTCCCTGTATAATTTTTCATTCAGATAAGGAAATTTGGTGGGTTTTGATTTGCTGCAAATAAAGGCAGATAATGGCCTCTATTTATCAGTCTGGCGGACCTGATCCGACAGTGCGGATCAGGTCAGCCAGACCTCGCTGAATACGGAGAGCAAGATGATTTCCGTATTCAGCATTGCACCAGCAGCTCACAAGAGCTGCAGGTGCAACACCGCCCCCTGCACAATCGCGGCCAGCAGGGGGTGTCAATCAACCCGATCGTACTCTATCGGGTTGAATTGCGGTGAAGTCTGTCCGCCTGCTCAGAGCAGGCGGACAGGTTATGGAGCAGTGGTCTTTAGACCGCTGCTTCATAACTGGTGTTTCTGGCGAGCCTGCAGGCTCGCCAGAAACTCGGGGCCTCAAGCTCTATCCAGAGCTTGATAGATATGCCCCAATGAATGTAATATTATTAAAGGGACACTGAACCCAAAATTTTTCTTTCGTGATTCAGATAGAGCATGCCATTTTAAGCAACTTTATAATTTACTTCTATTATCAAACTTTCTTCATTCTCTTAGTATCTTTATATGAAAAGCAAGAATGTAAGTTTAGATGTTGGCCCATTTTTTGTGAACAACCTGGGTTGCTCTTGCTGATTGGTGGATTAATTTAAGTGACCAATAAAAAAGTGCCGTCCAGAGTCTGAACCAAGAAATAGCTTAGATGCCTTCTTTTTCAAATAAAGATAGCAAGAGAACAAAGAAAAATTAATAGGAGTAAATTAGAAAGTTGCTTAAAAACCGAATTTATGCTTACCTGATAAATTACTTTCTCCAACGGTGTGTCCGGTCCACGGCGTCATCCTTACTTGTGGGATATTCTCTTCCCCAACAGGAAATGGCAAAGAGTCCCAGCAAAGCTGGCCATATAGTCCCTCCTAGGCTCCGCCCACCCCAGTCATTCGACCGACGGACAGGAGGAAATATATATAGGAGAAACCATATGGTACCGTGGTGACTGTAGTTAGAGAAAATAATTCATCAGACCTGATTAAAAAACCATGGCGGGCCGTGGACCGGACACACCGTTGGAGAAAGTAATTTATCAGGTAAGCATAAATTCTGTTTTCTCCAACATTGGTGTGTCCGGTCCACGGCGTCATCCTTACTTGTGGGAACCAATACCAAAGCTTTAGGACACGGATGAAGGGAGGGAGCAAATCAGGTTACCTAAACGGAAGGCACCACAGCTTGCAAAACCTTTCTCCCAAAAATAGCCTCCGAAGAAGCAAAAGTATCAAATTTGTAAAATTTGGCAAAAGAGTGCAGTGAAGACCAAGTCGCTGCCTTACATATCTGGTCAACAGAAGCCTCGTTCTTGAAGGCCCATGTGGAAGCCACAGCCCTAGTGGAGTGAGCTGTGATTCTTTCAGGAGGCTGCCGTCCGGCAGTCTCATATGCCAATCGGATGATGCTTTTAAGCCAAAAGGAAAGAGAGGTAGAAGTTGCTTTTTGACCTCTCCTTTTACCAGAATAAACAACAAACAAGGAAGATGTTTGTCTGAAATCTTTTGTAGCCTCTAAATAGAATTTTAGAGCACGGACTACGTCCAAATTGTGTAACAAACGTTCCTTCTTTGAAACTGGATTCGGACACAAAGAAGGTACAACTATCTCCTGGTTAATATTTTTGTTAGAAACAACCTTAGGAAGAAAACCAGGCTTAGTACGCAAAACCACCTTATCTGCATGGAACACCAGATAGGGCGGAGAACACTGCAGAGCAGATAACTCTGAAACTCTTCTAGCAGAAGAAATTGCAACCAAAAACAAAACTTTCCAAGATAGTAACTTAATATCTATGGAATGTAAAGGTTCAAACGGAACCCCTTGAAGAACTGAAAGAACTAGATTTAGACTCCAGGGGGGAGTCAAAGGTCTGTAAACAGGCTTGATCCTAACCAGAGCCTGAACAAATGCTTGAACATCTGGCACAGCTGCCAGTCTTTTGTGTAGTAAGACAGATAAAGCAGAGATCTGTCCCTTTAGAGAACTTGCAGATAATCCTTTCTCCAAACCTTCTTGTAGAAAGGAGAGAATCTTAGGAATTTTTATCTTATTCCATGGGAATCCTTTGGATTCACACCAACAGATATATCTTTTCCATATTTTATGGTAAATCTTTCTAGTTACCGGTTTTCTGGCCTGAACCAGAGTATCTATCACAGAATCTGAAAACCCACGCTTCGATAGAATCAAGCGTTCAATCTCCAAGCCGTCAGCTGGAGGGAGACCAGATTTGGATGTTCGAATGGACCCTGAACAAGAAGGTCCTGTCTCAAAGGTAGCTTCCATGGTGGAGCCGATGACATATTCACCAGGTCTGCATACCAAGTCCTGCGTGGCCACGCAGGAGCTATCAAGATCACCGAGGCCCTCTCCTGATTGATCCTGGCTACCAGCCTGGGAATGAGAGGAAACGGTGGAAATACATAAGCTAGGTTGAAGGTCCAAGGTGCTACTAGTGCATCTACTAGAGTCGCCTTGGGATCCCTGGATCTGGACCCGTAGCAAGGAACCTTGAAGTTCTGACGAGACGCCATCAGATCCATGTCTGGAATGCCCCATAATTGAGTTATTTGGGCAAAGATCTCCGGATGGAGTTCCCACTCCCCCGGATGGAATGTCTGACGACTCAGAAAATCCGCCTCCCAGTTTTCCACACCTGGGATGTGGATCGCAGACAGGTGGCAAGAGTGATCCTCCGCCCATTGAATTATTTTGGTCACTTCTTTCATCGCCAGGGAACTCCTTGTTCCCCCCTGATGATTGATATACGCAACGGTCGTCATGTTGTCTGATTGGAACCTTATGAATCTGGCCTTTGCTAGCTGAGGCCAATTCCTGAGAGCATTGAATATCGCTCTCAGTTCCAGAATGTTTATCGGGAGAAGAGACTCTTCCCGAGACCATAGACCCTGAGCTTTTAGGGATTCCCAGACCGCGCCCCAGCCCACTAGACTGGCGTCGGTCGTGACAATGACCCACTCTGGTCTGCGGAAGCTCATTCCCTGGGACAGATGGTCCAGGGTCAGCCACCAACGGAGTGAATCTCTGGTCTTCTGATCTACTTGAATCATTGGAGACAAGTCTGTATAGTCCCCATTCCACTGTTTGAGCATGCACAGTTGTAATGGTCTTAGATGAATTCGTGCAAAAGGAACTATGTCCATTGTTGCAACCATCAACCCTACTACTTCCATGCACTGCGCTATGGAAGGACGAGGAACAGAATGAAGCACTTGACAAGAGCTTAGAAGTTTTGATTTTCTGACCTCTGTCAGAAAAATCCTCATTTCTAAGGAATCTATTATTGTTCCCAAGAAGGAACTCTTGTCGACGGAGACAGAGAACTTTTTTCTATGTTCACCTTCCATCCGTGTGATCTGAGAAAGGCTAGAACGATGTCTGAATGAGCCTTTGCTTTTGACAGGGACGACGCTTGTATTAGAATGTCGTCCAAGTAAGGTACTACTGCAATGCCCCTCGGTCTTAGAACCGCTAGAAGGGACCCTAGCACCTTTGTGAAAATCCTTGGAGCAGTGGCTAACCCGAATGGGAGGGCCACAAACTGGTAATGCTTGTCCAGAAAAGCGAACCTTAGGAACTGATGATGTTCTTTGTGGATAGATCCACGGTAGTCATAAATTGACTTTCCTGGATAGTGGGTAGAATCGTTCGAATGGTTTCCATCTTGAACGATGGTACCCTGAGAAATTTGTTTAGGATCTTCAAATCCAAAATTGGTCTGAAAGTTCCCTCTTTTTTGGGAACTACGAACAGATTGGAATAAAATCCCATTCCTTGTTCCTTTATTGGAACTGGGTGTATCACTCCCATCTTTAACAGGTCTTCTACACAATGTAAGAATGCCTGTCTCTTTATTTGGTTTGAGGATAAGTGAGACATGTGGAACCTTCCCCTTGGGGGTAGTTCCTTGAATTCCAGGAGATAACCTTGAGAAACTATTTCTAGCGCCCAGGGATCCTGAACATCTCTTGCCCAAGCCTGAGCAAAGAGAGAGAGTCTGCCCCCTACTAGATCCGGTCCCGGATCGGGGGCTACTCCTTCATGCTGTTTTGTTAGCAGCGGCAGGCTTCTTGGCCTGCTTACCCTTGTTCCAGCCTTGCATCGGTTTTCAGGCTGGTTTGGATTGTGAGGCATTACCCTCTTGCTTAGAGGATGCAGAATTAGAGGCCGGTCCGTTCCTGAAATTGCGAAAGGAACGAAAATTAGACTTATTTTTAGCCTTGAAAGACCTATCTTGTGGAAGGGCATGGCCCTTTCCCCCAGTGATGTCTGAAATAATCTCTTTCAATTCTGGTCCATCTCTACTGAGCGACTTTTCTAGTTCCTCGAACCAGAACCACGCTGCTGTAGTGACAGGAACAATGCACGAAATTGGTTGTAGAAGGTAACCTTGCTGTACAAAAATCTTTTTAAGCAAACCTTCCAATTTTTTATCCATAGGATCTTTGAAAGCACAACTATCTTCGATAGGAATAGTAGTGCGTTTGTTTAGAGTAGAAACTGCCCCCTCGACCTTAGGGACTGTCTGCCATAAGTCCTTTCTGGGGTCGACCATAGGAAATAATTTCTTAAATATAGGGGGGGGGAACAAAAGGTATGCCGGGCTTTTCCCACTCCTTATTTACTATGTCCGCCACCCGCTTGGGTATAGGAAAAGCGTTGGGGTGCACCGGAACCTCTAGGAACTTGTCCATCTTGCATAATTTCTCTGGAATGACCAAGTTGTCACAATCATCCAGAGTAGATAACACCTCCTTAAGTAGTGCGCGGAGATGTTCTAATTTAAATTTAAATGTCACAACATCAGGTTCAGCTTGTTGAGAAATTTTTCCTGAATCTGAGATTTCTCCATCTGACAAAACCTCCCTCATGGCCCCTTCAGATTGGTGTGAGGGTATGACAGAACAATTATCAGCGCCCTCCTGCTCTTCAGTGTTTAAAACAGAGCAATCGCGCTTTCTCTGATAAGTAGGCATTTTGGATAAAATATTTGCTATGGAGTTATCCATTACAGACGTTAATTGTTGCATGGTAATAAGCATTGGCGCACTAGATGTACTAGGGACCTCCTGCGTGGGCAAAACTGGTGTAGACACAGTAGGAGATGATGTAGTATCATGTTTACTCCCCTCATCTGAGGAATCATCTTGGGCAATTTCATTATCTGTGGCAGTACTGTCCTTACTTTGTTTGGACGCTATGGCACAATTATCACATAAATTTAAATGGGGAGACACATTGGCTTTCATACATATAGAACATAGCTTATCTGAAGGTACAGACATGTTAAACAGGCTTAAACTTGTCAACAAAGCACAAAAAACGTTTTAAAACAAAACCGTTACTGTCTCTTTAAATTTTAAACAGAAAACACTTTATTACTGAATATGTGAAAAAGTATGAAGGAATTGTTCAAAAAATACCAAAATTTCACCACAGTGTCTTAAAGCATTAATAGTATTGCACACCAAATTTCAGAGCTTTAACCCTTAAAATAACGGAACCGGAGCCGTTTATAAATTTAACCCCTATACAGTTCCAGCTATAGTCTTTGCTGAGACCCAACCAAGCCCAGAGGGGAATACGATACCAATTGACGCCTTCTAGAAGCTTTTCCAGCAATTTTTAGATCCTCACACATGCATCTGCATGCCCTGCTCTCAAAAAACAACTGCGCAGTAATGGCGCGAAAATGAGGCTCAGTCTATAACTAGGAAGGCCCCCTGACTGGAAAAGGTGTCTAACACAGTGCCTGCCGTTTAATAAACGTTCCCCAAGTTTATAAATGCAAATTGTCAGCATAAATATGAATAAAATGCCCAAATAAAGCAATCGATTTAGCCCATAAAAATGTCTACCAGTTTTTTAGCCCATAATAAGCCCTTTATTCTGTTTGTTTGACTAAGAAAATGGCTTACCGGTCCCCATGAGGGGAAATGACAGCCTTCCAGCATTACATCGTCTTGTTAGAAATATGGCTAGTCATACCTTAAGCAGAAAAGTCTGCTAACTGCTTCCCCCAACTGAAGTTACTTCATCTCAACAGTCCTATGTGGAAACAGCAATCGATTTTAGTTACTGTCTGCTAAAATCATCTTCCTCTCACAAACAGAAATCTTCATTCTTTTCTGTTTCAGAGTAAATAGTACATACCAGCACTATTTTAAAATAACAAACACTTGATAGAAGAATAAAAACTACATTTAAACACCAAAAAACTCTTAACCATCTCCGTGGAGATGTTGCCTGTGCAACGGCAAAGAGAATGACTGGGGTGGGCGGAGCCTAGGAGGGACTATATGGCCAGCTTTGCTGGGACTCTTTGCCATTTCCTGTTGGGGAAGAGAATATCCCACAAGTAAGGATGACGCCGTGGACCGGACACACCAATGTTGGAGAAATTGCATGCTCTATCTGAATCACGAAAGAAAAAAAATTGGGTTCAGTGCCCCTTTAACTAGCAAATTGCATTTACATCATTTTGATCCATTCCTTGACATAGCCATATTTTACATTTAATATCTACTAAGGATTTTTAGCAAAAGTTTATTCTTGTAGAACATTACAGAACTGTAATTATGTAATCCAAATAGCTTATAAAGTCAGGAAAAAAATATATTACAGACAGAGCTTATTCTTTTAGAACAATGGATTCATCCTAGGTATAGAGGTAGGAATAATAGTAAGCGACTGTAGATTATGTTTTTTTCGCACAGTTGATATATTCTCTACCCATACATATAGGAAGGAAGATTGTTACTAAAAATTCAATTCCAGCATATAATATCCTGAGGGCTAAAGAGCAAAAAGCTAAATGTATGCTTACCTGATAAATTTCTTTCTTGACACGGTGAGTCCACGGAATCATCAATTACGGTTGGAAATATCACTCCTGGCCAGCAGGAGGCGGCAAAGATCACCACAGCAGAGCTGTTAAAGGGACACTGAACCCAAATTTTCTCTTTTGTGATTTAGATAGAGCATGCAATTTTAAGCAACTTTCTAATTTACTCCTATTATCAAATGTTCTTCATTCTCTTGGTATCTTTATTTGAAAAGCAAGAATGTACGTTTAGATGCCGGCCCATTTTTGGTGAACAGCCTGGGTTGTTCTTGCTGATTGGTGGATAAATTCATCCACCAATAAACAAGTGCTGTTCAGGGTTCTGGACTTTCTTTTTCAAATAAAGATAGCAAGACAACGAAGAAAAACTTATAATAGAAGTAAATTAGAAAGTTGCTTAAAATTGCACGTTCTATCTGAATAATGAAAGAAAAACATTTGGGTTCAGTATCCCTTTAAGTATCACTTCCCTTCCCACAAACCCCAGTAATTCGACCGAAGGAAAGGAGAGAAAGGACATAACACAAGGTGCAGAGGTGCCTGAGGTTTTATAGAACCGAAACTGTCTGAAAACAGGGTGGGCCATGGACTCACTGTGTCAAGATTTTTTTTTTTTTTTTAATCGGGTAAGCATACATTTTGTTTTCTTTCTAATGACATGGTGAGTCCACGGAATCATCAATTACTGTTGGGAATCAATACCCAAGCTAGAGGACACATATGATAAGGGAGGGGCAAGACAGGTAACCTAAACAGAAGGCACCACTACTTGAAGAACCTTTCTCCCAAAAGAAGCATCAGCCGAGGCAAAAGTGTCAAATATATAGAATTTAGAAAAAGTGTCAAATATATAGAATTTAGAAAAAGTGTCAAATATATAGAATTTAGAAAAAGTGTGCAAAGATGACCAAGTCGCAGCCTTACGGATCTGTTCAACAGAGGCCTCATTCTTAAAGGCCCAAGAGTAAGACACCACCCTGGTGAAATGAGCTGTAATTCTCTCAGGAGGCTGCTGACCAGTATACCACAATAATACTTCTCAACCAGAGAGACAGAGAAATGGCAGTAGCTTTCTGGCCTTTATGAGTACCAGAAAAGCAAACAAACAAAGCAAAAGACTGGCGAAAGTCCTTTGTCGCCTGCAAAAAAACCTTAAGAGCACGCACGTCATCTAAGTTGTGTAATAAACGTTCCTTAGGAGAAGAAGGATTAGGAAAAAGAGAAGGAACAACAATTTCCTGGTTCCTGGAGCCTGAACCATGGTCTCAATGACCGATTTGGAAAAACCCTGCTTAGCTAAAATCAAGTGTTCAATCTACAAGCAGTCAGCTTCAGAGAAACGAGATTTGGATGAAGGAAGGGCCCCTGAAGCAGAAGGTCCTTCCTCAGCGGTAGTCTTCACGGAGGAAGAGACAACTTTTCTACTAGATCTGCATACTAGATCTTGCAAGGCCACGCAGGAGCTATTAGAATCACTGATGCTCTCTACTGCGTGATCCGAGCGATGACTCTCGGAAGGAGAGCAAAGGGAGGAAAGAGATATGTCAACCCGAAGTTCCAAGGGACTGTCAGAGCATCTATCAGAAAGGCTTGAGGATCTCTCAACCTCGAACCGTACTTTAGGAGCTTGGAGTTCTGATGAGTTCCCACTCCCCGGGATGGAAAGTCTGTCTGCTCAGAAAATACGCTTCCCAATTGTCCTCTCCTGGAATGTGGATGGCAGATAGACGGCAATTGTGGGCCTCCGGCCACAGGATGATCCGTGCCACCTCCTTCATGGCTAAGGAACTCAGAGTTCCCCCTTGGTGGTTGATGTAAGCCACAGAGATTATGTCATCCGTCTGGAATCTGATAAACCGGGCTAGGGCCAGCTGAGGCAAAGCCATCAAGGCATTGAAAATCGTTCTCTCAACTCCAGAATAATTATGGGGAGAGAAGATTCCTCCTGAGACCAAAGTCCCTGCACCTTCAGCTAGTTCCAGACTGCTCCCCAACAGGCTGGCATCCGTGGTTACAATTACCCAGAAGGGTCTCTGAAAACTCATCCCCTGGGACAGATGTACCTGTGACAGCCACCACGGTAGGGAGTCCTTTGTTGATTGATCCAGAACTATTCTCTTAAATAGATCTGTATAGTCCCC
Source organism: Bombina bombina (assembly GCF_027579735.1). NCBI lineage: Eukaryota > Metazoa > Chordata > Amphibia > Anura > Bombinatoridae > Bombina > Bombina bombina. The sequence continues at coordinate 1,507,366,434 of NC_069499.1, read as the reverse complement.
GTTCCACTGAGCGAGCATGCATAGCTGCAGAGGTCTCAAATGAAACCGAGCAAACGGAACTATGTCCATGGAAGCCACCATCAACCCGCTTACCTCAATGCACTGGACCACTGATGGTCGTGTTGCGAACTGTAGAGACAGGCAGGCGGACAAAATCTAGTCTCTTCTGACCTCCGTCAGAAAAATCCTCATAGCTAGAGAACCTATGATAGTTCCTAAGAAGGTCACTCTTGTAGTCGAAACCAGAGAACTTTTCCCAGATTGATCTTCCAACAGTGGAAACTAAGAAACGCCAGTAAGGTCCTTGTATGGGATTCTGCTAATTGAAAGGATGTCGCCTGAACCAGAATGTCGTCCAGATAAGGTGACACTGCAATTCCCTGAGACCGAATTACTGCTAGCAGAGCTCCCAGGACCTTTAAGAATATCCTGGGAGCTGTAGCAAGGCCAAAAGGAAGAGCTACAAATTGAAAATGTTTGTCTAGATAGGCAAACCTCAGAAACCTGTAATGGTCCCTGTGGATGGGAACGTATAGGTACGCATCTTTCAGATCTATGGTTGTCATGAATTGACCCTCCTGGATCAGGGGCAGAATGGAGTGAATAGTCTCCATCTTGAAGGACGGTACTCTGAGGAACTTTTTTTTTTATTAACTTTGGATCTAGAATGAGCCTGAAAGTTCCCTCTTTTTTGGGAACCACAAAGAGGTTTGAATAAAATCCGAGACCCTGTTCCTGCCTTGGTACAGGCACTATCCCTCCCAGGAGGGAAAGGTCCTGCACACATTTCAAGAACGTCTCTCTTTTTATCTGGTCTACAGATAATCTTGAGAGGTGGAACCTGCCTTGTACCCCTGAGAAACAATGTCCACCGCCCACAGGTCTGGGAAATTTCGCTCCCAAGCCTGCGCGAACTGAGAGAGTCTGTCGCCCACTTGATCCGATCCCGGATCGGGGGCAACCCCTTCATGCCGACTAGGATTCAGTTGCAGGTTTTTTGGATTGCTTCCCCTTGGTCCAAGATTGACCAGGCTTCCAGAAAGGCTTGGATTGTCCCTGTCTGGTAGAGGCAGGGGAAGACTTACCTCTGAAATTACGAAAGGAACAAAAATTATTCTGACGTCCCATTATTTTGTTCTTCTTATCTTGGGGCAGAAAAGAGCCCTTACTGCCCGTGATATTGGAAATAATTTCTGCCAATGCCGGCCTGAACAATGCTTTCCCTTGAAAGGGATTGCTAAAAGCTTAGATTTAGAAGAAACATCGGCAGACCAAGATTTAAACCATAGGGCTCTATGTGCTAATATAGTAAATCCAGATATTTTGGCTCCCAACTTGATGACCTGTAAGGAAGCATCAGTAATAAAGGAATTAGTCAACTTTAGAGCCTTTATTCTAGCCTAGATCTCCTCCAAAGGAGTTTCTGCTTGTAAGGTCGCAGATAAGGCGTCAAACTAGTAGGCTGCCGCACTGGTTGCTGTAGCAATGCACACCGCCAGTTGTCATTGTAACCCTTGATGAGTATACATCTTCTTTAAATAAGCCTCCAGCTTTTTATCCATGGGATCTTTAAAAGAGCAACTATCTTCAATAGGAATAGTAGTTCTTTTAGCCAAAGTAGAAATCACACCTTCCACTTTGGGGATCGTCTGCTACGACTCCTTGATGGAGTCTGCGACCAGGAACATTTGTCTAAACACAGGAGAAGGGGAAAAGGGTATCCCTGGCCTCTCCCATTCCCGGGTAATAATCTTGGTGGCCCGATCAGGAACTGGGAACACCTCCCCAGGAGATGGAACGTCAAAATATCTATTTAATTTACTTTTTAGGGCTGACAACGATAGGCGTATCGGAGTCGTCCAAGGTAGCTAAAACCTCCTTTAATAAAACAGAGGTGTTCAAGCTTGAATCTAAAGGACAGCACTTCAGCATCAGAAGCAGGATTTACACTATCCACATCTGAGATTTCCCCCTCAGAGGCTACTGAAGTATCCTTCTCTTCCATATGAGAAGGAGCAACTTGAAGAGCCTGAAACGGATCAGATACCCCGCTATCTGACAACAATTTTCCTCTTACGCTTCCCTTGTAGCATAGGGATGACAGCTAGTGCCTTAGATATAGCTGAGGAAACCTGGGCCACAATTTCAACTTTCAAAAACACTCCCTCGGGAGAAAGAGAGGAAGCACAGGACACTGCCTGAGACACTGTTACAGATTGGGACATTTGTGGAGAAGGTTGTGGCATAGCCTGAACAGCATCCACTTGAGAGAATGGTGGCTCAAACAGTCTATCTTTGTACAATAAAGTTCTTTCTATACAAGCACCACAAAAAGGCAACGGTGGTTCCACTTGGGCATTTTGACAAATTTTACATAATTTAATAGAAGTAGGAATTGACTCCATATTGCACAAAACAATGCAAACAACAACAAAAAATAAAACATTTAAGACACTGCCCTTTGCAATTAATACTGAATAAGGAAAGAAGAACTCAGAAAATGATTCGTTTCTATAAACTTTTTAACTTTGTTGTTTATTGCCCAGACAGAATGTTATAATAATTTCTCTAAACCTTTACACCACAGCGTTATGCTGTGGTGCCTACCTAACCTCAGAGAGCTGCCTTGCTGAAAAGTAACCCGGTATTACTCAGAAAAGCTGTAGTTGTAGTAGCTGTAACAGACGCCACAATATCGACCGTAAGGATGAAGAAGCGCCAAAAAAAGCGTGTGTTGGATCATGACGTCACTGTGACTACGACCGATTGGCGAAAACGGAATGGATCAGTTATTTATTAAACCACATAACGCATGATCAAAAAAAGGAGTAATTTGACAATGGTTTCCCAAGCCAAAAGACTCACTATAGCCCACTGAGCTACCAATAAAATTGAATAAAATAGTTAAAGAAACAAGTCTCTCAACTAGGACTCACAGTGCCCTGTCAGCCTGTTAAAATAAATCTTCTGTGAATCAGGAAGACAATATGCCCCATTAAAAAAGGTGCTTTATTCTCAATCAGCTAAGGTGCCAGGCTCTTAAAAAGAATAAATGGCACTTACCTGCACCTTCTATCAACAGGGAGACAGCATCAGGAATGGGAGGAAGCCTCTCCTCACAGGGTCCTGTGAACGATATGACGACAGAGTAAGCTTACTCAGGTATACATTATAAAGGAAGCAAATTTTTAGGAAAATACAGTGAGGCCCCCCTCACAAGTTCCTAACTGTTTTAAAGCTACCACAGCCCTCCTGAAGAGACAAACGTGGAGTACAGCTATAATCAATTGTGCTGGAAGATCAAAGCAATCCTGCCCTGGCTTAAAAAGAAAAAACCTCTTGACAGAAGAATCTTAATCAGGACACCTAATTACTTCACCTCCTCCTTGCACTACAGGCAAAGAGAATGACTGGGGTTTGTGGGAAGGGAAGTGATACTTAACAGCTCTGCTGTGGTGCTCTTTGCCTCCTCCTGCTGGCCAGGAGTGATATTCCCAACAGTAATTGATGGTTCTGTGGACTCACTGTGTCATTGGAAAGAAAAGGATTTTTTCTTAAAGGGACATGGATGTCAAAAATTAAACTTAATATCAAATTTGCTTTGTTCCCATGATATTCTATGTTGAAGAGAGACCTAGGTAGGCATCTGGAGCATTATATGGCAGGAAATAGTACTGGCATCTAGTGCTATTGCAAATGGATACAATTCTTGCAAAACTGCTGCCATACAGTACTACAGAAATGGACAGGGTCCTAAGCATACATCCCTGCTTTTAAACAAAAGATACCAAGTGAAAAAATAAAATTGATAACAAAAGTAAATTAGAAAGCTGTTTAAAATCAAATGTTCTATCTGAATCTTAAAATAAACATGTGGGGCTTTATATTCCTTTAAGAACTATACTGTATGTATGCACAGCTACTATATAGTGCTTAAGACGCGTGCATGCCCTTGACTCTCAGGGAAAGGAGCTAAGTTTCAACAAAGGATACAATGAGAAATAAACACATTTGTTAATACAAGTAATTAAAAATAAACCGTGTAAGTTTTTGAGTTCCACTTCCCTTTAATTTCTTTATTGTCAAACTAATACACAGGCTTGACCAGACATCATTTTGTATAAGACTCATGATGCAGCCATTTCCTACAGTGACTATACAACTGAAACCTACAAGAACAATGTGATTTTAGAAGTTCCTACTTACTCTAAAAAGCACAAAGCTATAAAACCACAAAATCCTGCATATATTTTATTATGAATATAAAGAAATATACTAACTCCTTCAGACCATAGACAGAGAAAAGTAATATTAATTAATTTTCATGACTGCATGCTAGTGGGGGTAAAGAGCTAAATACTACTTAATAAGAATTCTATAACCTTACTTTAACATTCCAAAGACTATTTGATGGAAACCCAAAACCAAACCAACTTGATCAACTTTTGTGAAACTACTAAATTAATAGCAATTATCTATCATTCTCCTTTATGCCTCAACTTAAATTAATAATCATACTATTGAATTATAGCTGTTTTTTAATTTACCTGTAGAAGACTGTCCTTGCTTAACCCATGTAGCAAACGTCTGATGGAAGTTTTTGTTCTGCTGGAATGTTACAGTAGCTGGAGAACCAACCTTTGTGGTAAGAACTACTTTGGTTCCAGGGGTTACAGAATTAGATATTGGGCCAACAACAACTTTGTGGGGTATTGAAACAGGCGTTACAGTACTGCTTGTTGTGGTGGTGCTTGCTGTATTGGTAGCTGATGGCAGTTGCTTTTGCTGTTCCAGTCGTTTCTAAAATCATATTTTAAAAAAAAAGAAAATCATTCTAATGTAAGGATTTGCCGTGCCAGAAAGTGTGTGTGTGTGTGTGGGGAATTAAGAGAGAGAACGATAGAGAAAGGAAAAAAAAGAAAGATAAAGAACTCCCAAAAACATAAATAATGCTTACCAGATAAATTTCTTTCCTCCTGGATAGGGAGAATCCACGTCTTCATTCCTTACTATTGAAAAATACAACACCTGGCCACCAGGAGGAGGCAGAGACACCCCAGTCAAAGGCTTAAATGTCCCTCTCCCACTTCCTCATTACCCCGGTCATTCTGCCGAGGGAACAAGGAAAAGTAGGAGAAACATTAGGGTATAAATGGTGACAGAAGAATAAACACATAAATTATGCTTACCTGATAATTTAATTTCCATCTGTATGGTAAGAGTCCACAGCTGCATTCCTTACTTGTGGGAAACATATACCAAAGCTCTAGAGCACACTGAATGCTAAAGGGAGGGAAAAAGAGAGGCAGAACCTAAGCTGAGGGCACCACAGCCTGCAAAACCTCTCCTGAAGGATGCTTCAGCAGAAGCAAAAACATCAAACTTGTAAAATTTTGGAAAAAGTATGTAAGGAGCCAGGTAGTCGCCTTACAAATCTGATCCATAGAGGCCTCATTTTTGAAGGCCCAAGAGGAATTCACTGCTCTCGTAGAATGAGCCATAATCCTCAGAGGAGGCTTATGTCCCGCCATTTCTATGCTAAACAGATGACACTCCTCAGACAAAAGGATAAGGAAGTCGAAGAGGCCCTCTGACGCCTACGCTTCCCGGAAAAGAGAACAAACAGAGAAAGAAGTTTGTCTAAATTCCTTTGTGGCCCGAAGATAGAACTTAAAGGCACAAACCACATCCAGAAATACGTTGTAAATGTTCCTTCGACAAAGGAGGATTAGGACATAAGAAAGGAACCACAATCTCTTGATTTATGTTGCGAATTGACACAACCTTAGGAAGAAAACCTAACTTGGTTCGTAAAACAGCCTTATCGGCATGAAAAGCCAGATAAGGAGGGACGAATTGCAAGGCAGCAATCACAGAAACCCTGCGCGCAGAAGCAATAGCCAGTAGAAAAGGAACCTTCCAAGACAACAATTTAATGTCTACTTTATGCATAGGCTCCAACGGAGCCTGTTGCAAAACCTTAAGGACAAGATTTAAGGAGAGACCATTAAGGAGAGACCATTCTCCCGGATAAAAGGACTGTCTGCTGAGGAATCCGCTTCCCAGTTGTCCACACCCGGAATGTGGATCGCTGACAGCGAACAAATGCGGGTCTCCCCCACACCAGAATCCAAGATACTTCCCTCAAAACTAGGGAGCTTCTCATTCTCCCTTGATAGTTGATGCAAGCCACCGAGGATACATTGTTTGATTGGAATCTGATTAACTGGGACGAACCCAGCAGAGGCCAAGCCTTCAGAGCATTGTATATTGCCCGAAGATCCAAATGAGATCAAGAGGGAGCTTTACCTCCTGAGACCAGATGCCCTGTGCCTTCCTGGCACCCCAAAATGGCTCAACATTCTGACAGACTCACAACTGTAGTCACAATCACCCAGGATGGTCTTGAGACGGACGTCCCTCAGGACAAGTGATCCGGACAAAACCACCAAGAGAGCGATTCTCCCGATTGGTTGTCCAGAGAAATCTGTTGAGACAGATCCGAATGATCGCCGTTCCACTAGTTCAGCATGCACAGTTGCAAAAGTTTGAGGTGAAACCTGGCTTTAAGGAGATCTGGTGGGCAAGACATGTTGAAGCTAGCTTGCAACATCTCTGGTCTGTTAGAAATATTCTCATGTCTATGGAGACTATTATAGTACCTGAGAATTCAGCCCTGGTACTTGATACAAGAGAACTCTCTCTAGATTACCTGCCATCCATGGGATCGAAGAAGACTCTTCAATAAATTTCTTCAGCCAGACCAAATGGAAGGGCAATAAACTGAAAGTGCTGGTCCAGGAATGCAAACCGTAGGAATTGGAAGTGGTCCTTGAGGATTGGTACGAGAAGGGAGCATCATTCAAATCTATCGTGGTCATGAACTACCCCTTTCAAACGAGGGGAAGAATGGACCTTAGTCTCTCCATCTTAAAAGAGGGGACATTTAAAAACCTGCTTAAAGGGACAGTATGCACTCATTTTCATATAACTGCATGTAATAGATACTATAAAGAATAAGATGCACATATACTGATATACTGATATAAAAATCCAGTATAAAACTGTTTAAAAACTTACTTAGAGGCTCTCAGTTTAGCTCTGTTGAAAAGGTAGTTGGAAAGCCCACTGCAAGTGGGAAATAAGAACCCCTCCCCCTTCTTTTGCATATGAAAAGACCCTTTACACAAACAGGAGCAAGCTGGAGAAGGTAGCTGACGGTATTCTCATAAAACTTAGGGGCTTGGTTAGGAGTCTGAAAATCAGAGCAATGTAATTTAAAAATAAGAAAAACTATACATTTTTTTTTAAAAAAATACAACTTTATGGGCTATATAAATAGATCATCTACAAAACATTTATGCAAAGAAAAAATTAGTGTATAATGTCCCTTTAAGCATTTTAGGCCCAGAATCGGGCGGAAAGGTCCCTCTTTCTTAGGGACCACGAAAAGGTTTGAATAGTATACCAAACCTCTCACTGCGATAGGCACCGGGACAATAACTCCTAGAGTACAGATCCCGTACACACCCCAGAAAGGCTTCCCTCCTTTCTGGTCAGGAAGACATGAGGAATCTGCCCTTGGGTGGCTAAGACTTAAAACCTATCTTGTAACCCTGAGCTATGACCTCCAGGACCCATGGATCCTGCAAGTCCATGAACCAAGCGACGGAAAAAAGCGACATACTGCCCCCTACATGATCCAGAAGAGGACCGGGGACCGCCCATTCATGCAGACGTAGACTCGGCGGGCTTCTTAGAGCTCTTTGGTTTGCTCTGGCTTAGCAGAAAACTGCTGACATGAGCTTTATCAGAATGAAAAGAATGAAAATCGTCCCTTAGATTAGTTCATATACTCTTGCGGTAGGAGATGACCCTTTCCCCCTGTGACCATGGAGATAATTAAGTCCAGGCCTGGACCAGGCAAAATCATTCCCTTAAAGGGAGGGAGAAGTCTTTACTTAGAAGTCCTATCCGCAGACCATGACTTCAGCCAGAGCCCGACAGGCCTGAACAGAAAAAGCTGAAGCCATAGCATTCAATCGAATCAACTGCCTAATAGCAGCACAGATAAAAGTATTAACCCTCAGGGCCGTACATTTTGCTGAGTAACGTCGAGGGGATCCTCCACCCCGATTAAATCCTATAAAGGAGTCACACCAGAAGGTAGTTTTTCCAGAACCGTGGCAAGAACCGCCTCCGCCGGTGGAAACAAATATCCTGTATGTTGAAACATCTTTCATAACAGAGTTTCCATCTTTTATCCATGGCCTCTGCAAATGAAGAACTCTCCTCAAAGTGGGATAGTAGTACATTTAGCAAGGGTGAAGATAACACCATCCCATTTAGGGACGGAACCTCACAACTCCATTGAGAGTCCAGAACCAGGGACAATTTGTTAAAGGGAGAAGAGGGGGAAAAGGAATCCAATCCTGTCCCATTCATTCTTAATAATATTCGCCATCTAACAGGTGCAGGGAAGGATAAGGTACCACCCTGTCCACAAACTCTATCAAATTTAGGAATTAAAGGTTCATCAGGCAATTTGGCCTCTGGAACCTTTGAATTCAACAAAAACTTCCCTTAGAAGAAAGCGCAAATTCCTAAACTAAAGTCTGGTTACTCCGAACCAGAATGTTCATACTCTTAAGTCACAGAAAGAACTTCATCCTTGGGTAACCTTCAGTAAAATCCAATAAATTATCTGATGTACTCTGGGAAGGAGTGCAATATGTAACCTTTCGCTTGCGCTTAGCAGGGCGAGGTAAAGCATTAAGGCCGCAGACACCGCCGTCTGAACTGCGCAGTAAAGTCTGGAGAAAAAAGGCCCCCTCCAGATGGAGGAAAACTGCATGTGTAGAGATATAAGAATATAAGGTACGCACCTCACTGGACGACAACGCCTCAGAGGTGGACAGCTCCGTGGTATCAAACATGTTTGATATTATCACATTATTAAGGCATATGGAACATAATTGAGAGGGCGGAACTAAGGCCTCCTTACCATATAAACAGGAATAACTAATAAGGAATAGAGGGAGTGCCCTCTAAAGTAACAGAATCCTACATCGCTAGTGCAATAACCAGAGAACTAGAGAAATAAAACATCTTATTTTATTAAAAAAAACGGCACCCTTATACCCAAATGGCTGGGGCACTCACCACCTCCTATGACCCAGACAGTACAGAGATTTATGACTCCTCTCTGATAGACACCGGGGCAGGAAAAAGGGAATGAATCACATGGTGAGAAAGCGCACCAAGCTTGTAAGCTGCATGGCTCTCAAAGTGAAACCTATATATTCCATAACAGCCTATGAGCCCATAACATCTCACACACAAAAGCAGCATAAAATCAAATAAACATATAAGATTATTCCCACCTGTTCAATAATCCCCCTAAGGAGATATTAACCCTTGATTCTATACAGATACATGTATAAAATATGAAACGATCTTACCAGAATCTACGCCGTGGAATAGGAACACGGCCCTTCAAGTGTTACAGATAGTAGCATCGCTTCTGACATGGGCTTGAGTGATAAAAAAAGGCAGCAAAACTCGTCAACGCTGTTAATGAGTCGGGATGGTTTCACAGAAAGACACTCCCTGCATCTCCAAACTCTAACTTTTATCCATGCTATCACTGAGAGGCTGATAGGACTACTTAAAACTCCAGTCCCATCTCGAAGAGGACTACCCTCCATAAGAGACTACTCCAAAATCTTCTAATACTTCTCTGCCAACCTCCTGTGACGAAAGGCAAAGAATGACTGGGGTTATGAGGAAGTGGGGGAGGTATTTAAGCCTTTGGCTGGGATGTCTTTGCCTCCTCCTGGTGGCCAGGTTCAGTATTTCCCACAAGTAAGGAATGCAGCTGTGGACTCTTCCCATATTAAGATGAAAATAAATAATAGGGGACCACTCCTAGACAAGAAAAAACGTGCGGGGGCCGTGGACTCTCCCTATCCGGAGGGAAAGGAATTTATCTGGTAAGCATAAATTATGTTTTCCTTCCTAAGATAGGGAGAGTCCACGACTTCATTCCTTACGGTTGGGAAAACTATACTCAAGATCCAGAGGACACTGAATGAATAATGGGAGCGAACAAAAAGGAAGAGGTGGACCCTATTCTGTGGCACCAGAACCTGCAAAACTTTTATCCCGAAAGCTGCTTCAGCCGAAGCAAAAACATTAAACTTGTAAAATGTTGAAAACGTATGTAAGAAGGACCAGGTAACCGCCTTACAAATCTGATCCATAAAGGCCTCGTTCTTAAAAGCCCAAGAGGAAGCCACTGCTCTAGTGGAATGAGCCGTTATCCTCTCAGGAGGACAAGGTCCCACTGTTTCGTAAGCTAAGCGAATGACACTCAACCAAAAAGAAAGGGAAGTCGAAGAAGCCTTCTGCCCATTACCCTGCCCTCGAATAGACAAAGAGGAAGATTGCCTAAACTCCTTAGTAGCCTGAAGATAGAACTTCAAGGCGTGAACCACATCCAAATTGTGAAGTGCTCCTTCAATGAAGGAGGATTAGGACACAAGGAAGGAACCACAATCTTCTGATTGATCTTGCAATCGGACACAACCTTAGGAAGAAAACCTAATTTATTAAGTAAGACTGCCTTATCTGCATGAAAAAGCAGATAAGGGGGCTCACATTGCAAAGCAGAGATCTCAGAAACTCTGGCGCAGAGGTAATAGCCAATAAAAAGAGAACCTTCCAAAATAATTTAATGTCAACGGAATGCAGAGGCTCAAACGGAAACTGTTAAAAAAAACCCCGAAGAACAAGATTTAGGCTCCAAGGAACACAGGTCTAATTAGAGCCTTAACAAAGGACTGCACGTCTGGAAGATCAGCCAGTCTCTCGTGCAATAAAACCGACAGGGACAAAATTTGTCCCCCTCAGGGAACTAGCAGAAAGGCCCTTCTCCAGCCCATCCAGGAGAAAAGATAAGATCCTGGCAACCTTAACTCTGTGCCAGGAAAAAGCAAGCTCTTCACACCAGAATAAGTAGGTCCGCCCTTAGTGGTAGATACGCAGAGAAACTGGTTTACGAGCTTGAATAAGAGTATCAATGACACTCTGAGAAATCTCTCTTGGCTAAATCTCCATGCAGTCAGCCTCAGAGAATCTAGATTTGATGAACAAATGGACCTTGTATCAGCGACAAGGTAACTTCCACGGAGGAGATGAGGGCATCCCCACTAGATGTGAACCACGTCCTTTGCGGCCACGATGGAGCAATCAGGATTACTGATACCAAAACCTGCTTGATGCGGGCCACCACTGAAGAAAGAAGTGGTAATGGAGGAAAAATATATGAGTTTGAACCTCCAGGGCACTGCTAGTGCATCTATTAGATCCGTTTGGGGATCCCTTGACCTCGACCCATACCTGGGTAGCTTAGTATTGAGCCGGGATGCCATGAGATTTATCTCTGGCTTCCGCCACTTGCTGCATATCTCTGCAAACACCTCAGGATGAAGAGACCATTCCCCTGGATGGAAGGATTGCTTGCTAAGAAAATCCGCCTCAAAGTTGTCCACACCCGGAATGTGGAACGTTGACAGCGAACAACTGTGAACCTCCGCCCGCTCCAGAATCTGAGATACTTCCTTCATTGCCAAGGAACTTTTCGTTTCCCCGGGATGGTTGATGTAAACGACCAAGGTTAAATTGTCTGATATGAATATGATAAACTGGGACTAACCTAAAAGTGGCCAAGCCTTCAAGGCATTGAAGATTGCCGTAGTTCCAAATTATTGATCGGGAGGGAGGACTCCTGAGTCCACAACCCCTGTGCCTTCCTGGCACCCCAAACAACTCGCCATCCGGATAGGCTTGGGATTGTTGTCACAATCTCCAAGGATGGTCTCAAGAAGCATGTCCCTCGGGACAGATGATTTGGACAGAGCCATAAAGAGAGCGATTCTCTCGAACGGTTGTCTAATACAATCTGTTGAGACAGATCTGAATGATCGCCGTTCCACTGCCTCAGCATGCACAGTTGTAAAGGTCTGAAATGGAACCTGGCAAAAGGAATGATGTCCATGCAGGACACCATGAGACCAATCACCTCCATACACTGAGCCACAGAGGGACTCAAGGAGGTCCGGAGGGCAGGACATGCCGAAGTTAGCTTGCAACGTGTCTGGTCTGTTAGAAATATCCTTATGGATATGGAGTCTATTATAGTAGCCAAGAATTCCACCCTGGTACTTTGGATAAGAGAACTCTTTTCCATGTTTATCTTCCATTCATGTGATCGAAGAAGACTGAGAAGGTACTCTGAGAATTCTTCCACAAGACAAAAGGATGGTGCTTGCAGCAGAATATCGTCCAATACCCTGAGTTCTGGCAACGGATAGAAGAGCCCCCAGAACCTTTTTAAAGATTCTTGGAGCAGAAGCTAGGCCAAATGGAAGGGCAATGAACTGGAAGTGCTGGTCCAGGAATGCAAACCTCAGGAACTAAAAAGTGTTCCCTGTGGATTGGAACATGAAGGCAAACGTCCTTCAGATCTATAGTGGTCATAAACTGGCCTTCCTGAATTAAAGGATGGACCTTATCGTCTCCATCTTGAAGGAAGGGACACTGAGAAATTGATTTAAGCACTTTAGGTAAAGAATTGGGCGGAAAGTTCCACATCTTTCGCAGAAAGGTTTTCATTTTCTTATCCATCGGCTCTCTGAACGAAGTACTATCCTCAAGAGGTATGGTAGTACGTTTAGCAAGTGTAGACATTGCACCATCCACCTTAGCAATGGAGCCCCACAAATCCAGTTGAAAGTCCGGAACCAAGAACAACTTTTTAAAAGTAGACGAGGGGGAAAAGGAAGAACCAATTCTTTCCGATTCGTTCTAAATAATGTTCGCCATCTTAACCGGCACAGGAGAAGTCAAAGGAACTTTCCTCGGCACAGGAGAAGTCAAAGGAACTTTCCTGTCTTCGTAAACTCTGTCTAATTTAGGTATCATAGGTTCTTCAGGCAGCACGGCCTCTGGAACCTCTAACGTAGACAGAACCTCCATTAATAAAAAATGCAAGTGCTCAATTTTAAATCTAAAGGACTGTTCCTCCACAGCAGGACGCTTAGACGCTAAGGACTCCAACATAGAAAGTCCACCCTCTGAAGCTACAGGGGTTAATGCATCATCGGATAACTGGGACATAATAGCTAAATCTGATAAATATTTAGATGACTCCCGGTCAGGAGAGCTATGTTTAACCTTTCTCTTGTGTTTGATAGAGCAAGGTTATGCACTGAGGGCCGCAGACACCTCCGTTTGTAACTGCGCGGCAAAGTCCGCAGGAAGAAGGCCCCCTCCGGATGGAAAATTAGATGTGCTATGGGGAACTGCATGTGGAGTGGATAATGTAGCAAGGGTAGTAATCTCACAGGACGCCAAGTCCTGAGAGGTAGACGGCTCAGAAGGACTAATAGCCTTAGCAGGCTTGTCTCCCTTCTTAGACTTTATAACAGTGTTAAGGCATGTGGAACATAAATGAGTGGGCGGGAATACCATGGCCACTTCAGAAAATAAACAGGTATGATTTAGTACAGAAGGAGTACCTTCTAACATGTCAGAGTCCTCCATAGCTCAGGTTATACCCACAGAAGGACACAAATAAAAACTTTTATTATAGAAAAATGCACCTTTATACTCCCAATGGCTGGGGCATTCACCACCTCCAAGAACCAGACAGTTAACAGAGGAAACTCTCTCCTCAGGTTCAAGTCTGCCGGAATGGAGGAAATAAACATAGATCACACCTGGTCACATGGAGTGCAAGACAGTACTTCCCCTGTTATTACAAGTACAGCAAGTAATAGGAGCTGTGCAACACTTTCAAAAACGAAAGTAAAACTTAAAAGTGAAACCTGATTGTTCCAGCCAAAAACACAGTCTATCCGCCCAGGAAAAAATCCCACAAAGCTGCATGTAAATAATTAACACACTGATTAATTAACCCCAACTGTTCAATAAACCCCCTTCAGAGGATATTAACCCTGGATCCTATCAAGGTATAAAGAAGCCACACTGTGACCCTGTTACAGCATTTTCTGTGTAAAAATTGAAACGATCTTACCGCCAGGATCCATGCTGTGGAATAGAACACAGCCTCTCAAGTGTGATAGTCTTATAGCAGCGCTCCTGACATGGACTTGAGTGAGAGAAAGCAGGCAGTGAAAGTCGTCAACACTGATTGCTTAGGAGCCGTTAGCAGTATTCTTGATGGTTTCGCATGAAAAACTTTCCCTGCATCTCCAGACTCTAACTTTCAACAATACTCTCACTACTTAAAACTCCAGTCCTATCTCGAAGGGCAGATACCCTTTTTCAGGACTCTCTGAATCTTCTGACACTTCTCTGCCACCTCCTAAGTTGACGAAAGGCAAAGAATGACTGGGGTAATGAGGAAGTGGGAGGGATATATAAGCCTTTGGTTGGGGTGTCTTTGCCACCTCCTGGTGGCCAGGTGTTGTATTTCCCAACACTAAGTCTTAGGAAGGAAATAGGGTTTATGCTGTTTCATGGTTGGGAAATCATCTACTAGCTGATTAGAACCACTAATTTAAAAAAGAGGTCACATCTCTCTGCATATTGTGGGAATACTGTAATTCCTCCTGGTAATACAGGTTTTTATAAACCCGGCGTTAAAAGACAAGAAGTGAGCGTAGAGCAAAATTGAGCTCCATACCGCACTCCAATACCAGCGCTGCTTAAGTCAACGGTGAGCTGGTTGTACGTTCTTGTGCATGATTTCCCCATAGAGATCAATAGGGAGAGCCGGCTGAAAAAAAGCCTAACATCTGCAAAAAAACAGCGTACAGCTCAGTAACGCAGCCCCGTTGATTCCTATGGGGAAACAAAATTTATGTTTACACTTAACACCCTAACATGAACCCCAAGTCTACACACCCCTAATCTTATACTTAACCTAATCTGCTGCCGCCGACACCTACATTATATTTATTAACCCCTAATCTGCCGCTCTCCCGCATCACAAACACTAGTTAAATATTATTAACCCCTAATCTGCCGCCCCTAACATCGCCGCCACCTACCTACATTTATTAACCCCTAATCTGCCGCACTCCCGCATCACAAACACTAGTTAAATATTATTAACCCCTAATCTGCCGCCCCCAATATACTAAATTTATTAACCCCTAAACCTAAGTTTAACCCTAACACCCCCTAACTTAAATATAATTAAAATAAATCTAAAGAAAACCTACTATTTTTTTTTTAATAAGTAAGTTTTTATTAGTGAAAAGAATACAGAACCACATAACAAGACAATTATGCTCGGCAAAATTGATAACAGATTACATTTTAACAGTCAAGGGTTCATTAACATAAAAAAGAGAATCGTGTTACCTAACTCAGTGGAGAGGACTATAATGAGATCATTCATGAGCTGTGTATTCGTACGTTTCAGGAGTTATGTATTGGTCTGTCATTGAGAGAATTTTGCCTTTTTTTTTTTTCTTAGGAATTTTAGGTATAGTATGGCCATTTATGCCATACATATTGAGCCTGACAGTGAAGGGAGATAAGGTATAGAACATATAAAATATGTACACTTGAAAGTAATACTGGGAGGGGTAGGCATCTACCTCTCTTTACAGGGAGGGGGGGGAGGTATCGGAGGGAGGTAGCGGCTTCAGAAAGTGGAAGGGGGGAGGGGCAGAGCAATGAGGGGCACCTCAAACCCTACACGGTGGGGCGCTTCCTCTAGGGAGGGGCAGTCCAAGTAGTCACAGGGAGGTCGCTAGGTCTGAGGAGACAGGGGACATCGTGTAGTTGGCTTTAGGTAAGTCTCCCAAGGTTCCCAGATTAGGGGAAAGATATCCGACTGTTTCCTAGTCCGGAAGACATAGTCTTCCATTGATTTAACGTACTGCAGGTAGTCGACAACTGCCTGCCATCTTGGGGGCTGTTGTTTCTTCCAATTCCTGGCGATTAACATCTTGACTGATGTCAGTATGTAGACTAACAGGTATCTCTTGTGTCTCGGTAGTTTTTTAACTCCCAGATGTAACAGGGCCAGGCCTGGAGTGTCCGGGGTCGGGAGTTCTAGAGCCTTGCAGACCTCACAGGTTTTCGACCAAAGAGGTCGGAGTTTGCTACATGACCACCACACATGGAGCGGGGTACCCGTCTCTCCACACCCTCTCCAACATAAGGGTGAGTACTCAGGGTACAGGGCCCGGAGTTTGGTCGGCACTAAGTGCCACCTGGAGATGATCTTGAAATAAAGCTCATACATTGTAGCACAATGAAGTGCTGATTTAGTCAACTGTATCGCCTTAGTCCAGTCAAGTGTCGAAAAAGTGAGTCTCAACTCAGCCTCCCAGGAGGTCATATGCCTGGTTTTCACCAGTGTGGGAGGACCCATTAGGGATCGATAATGGGCTGTGAGAGGTTTGCTCAGCTGGAGGTTTGCCCTCCATCTCATCTCCCAGATGGTAGGAGCTCTGAGTTTGTCAACTAAGAAACCCCAGGCTTTCATCAGGGATCACAGTCTCATAAAGTCAAACTCGAGGGATCTGGGAATAGCGAATTTAGACAGCATGTCTTGCGGCATGAGAAGTTTCTCATTCAGGTAGAAGTCGCTCAAGGAGGTGACCTCTAGGGCTTTCCAGGGGGCAAGTCGAATATTTGGTAGCCCCTGAAGGAGCGACATGAGAGGGTGAATGGGCGAAGGGTGTGGGGCTATCAATTGGTGGTGTCTGAGGCGGAACCAAACCGATTGACATTCTTTGATGAGAAGGTTGGAGATCGGTATCTGTGCAGTCAAGTGTGGTGGAACCCACAGGAGATCAGAGAGGTCGACATAGGCAGGGAGAGAAGCCTGCTCCAGCTCCCGCCATCTGGTAGGAGGCAGGGCAGGTCCCCACGCTGAGACGTGCGAGATCATCGCCGCATGGTGGTATAGTTGGACGTTGGGTAGTCCCAGCCCACCTCTGTCTATAGGAACCTGAAGCGTGGCCACAGCCACCCTTGGGCGCTTATTGTTCCAAACATATGCATTGAATGCAGTCTGGAAGCCACGTAATGTCTTTTCCGGGACCGAGATGGGGATACACCGCATAAGGTAGGTTAATTTAGGGAGGATCATCATCTTCAGAGCAGAAATTCTGCCCATCCAGGAGATTTCCTCATATTTTCTAGATTTCAGTCTCGTCTCAGTCTCCCGTAGAAGAACACTGTAGTTCTCCTGCAATACCGTATTTTTGTCATGTGACAAAAAGACACCTAAGTGTCTGATCCCATTTGTTGACCACCTAAACGAGTAGAGTCGCCTAAGGCGTCTCTGCTCCGAATGCTCGATGTGAATCATGTAGGCCTCTGTTTTAGACACATTGACCTTATAATTCGAAATGTTACTAAAGGCGTCAATAATCTCAAAGAGATAGGGGAGTGATTCTACTGGGTTGGTGAGGAAGAGAGTGAGATCATCGGCAAAGAGTGCCAATTTCTGAAGTGTGTCGTGTATCTGTAGGCCCTGGACCTCAGGACTTTCTCTGATTGCCTCCGCCAGAGGTTCCATCACCAGCGCGAAGAGGAGCGGAGACAGGGGGCACCCCTGTCTGGTTCCGTTCCTGATCGCAATTTTAGGGGAGCAGAAGCCCATTCCCTTAATAACAGCCGTCGGGGAAGCGTAGAGAGCGGCAACAGCTGTGCGAAACGTCGCAGGGATCCCAAAACGTTCTAAAGTGTAAAACATGTAATCCCACCTCACCCTGTCAAACGCTTTCTCTGCGTCCATGGACAGGGTGAGGAGGGGTAGTCCCATATCAGCTGTTTCCACAAATATGTTCAGTAGTCTACGGGTGTTATCTGTGCCTTGCCTTCCTTGTATGAATCCCACCTGGTCCAGATGGACCAAAGAGGGCAAGTGTTTTCCAAGCCTAGTCGCAAGGACCTTGGCATAGATTTTCACATCTACATTAATGAGGGAGATGGGCCGATAGCTCTCGCAGAGCGTTGGGTCCTTCCCCTCCTTGGGTATAGTTAAGATATTAGCCTCCAAGAACTCAGGAAGGAAAGCTCCCTCTTCTCTAACCTCAGAAAACCTACTATTTATAACTAAATTATTCCTATTTAAAACTAAATACTTATCTATAAAATAAACCCTAAGCTAGCTAAAATATAACTAATAGTTACATTGTAGCTAGCTTAAAGTTTATTTTTATTTTACAGGCAAGTTTGTATTTATTTTAACTAGGTAGAAAAGTTACTAAATAGTTATTAACTATTTACTAACTACCTAGCTAAAATAAATACAAATTTACCTGTAAAATAAAATCTAACCTGTCTTACACTAACACCTAACCTTACACTACAATTAAATAATTTTCTTAAATTAAATACAATTAACTAAATTAAATACAAATACCTAAATTACAAAAAAAGCAAAACACTAAATTACACAAAATAAACAAATTACAAGATATTTAAACTAATTACACCTAATCTAATAGCCCTACCAAATTAAAAAAGTCCCCCCGAAATAATAAAAACCCCTAGCCTAAACTGAACTACCAATATCCCTTAAAAGGGCCTTTTGCGGGGCATTGCCCCAAAGAAATCAGCTCTTTTACCTTTAAAAAAATACAAGCAACCCCCCAACTCAAAAACCCACCACCCACACAACCAACCCCCCACATAAAACCCTAACTAAAAAAACCTAAGCTCCCCATTGCCCTGAAAAGGGCATTTGGATGGGCATTGCCCTTAAAAGGGCATTTCATTTTATTGCAGCCCAAAGCCCTAAACTAAAACCCTCCCAATAAACCCTTAAAAAAACCTAAACACTAACCCCCGAAGTCGTCCTCCAAGCCGGGCAGAAGTCGTCCTCCAAGCCGGGCAGAAGTCGTCCTCCAAGCCGGGCAGAAGTCGTCCTCCAAGCCGGGCAGAAGTCGTCCTCCAAGCCGGGCAGAAGTCGTCCTCCAAGCCGGGCAGAAGTCGTCCTCCAAGCCGGGCAGAAGTCGTCCTCCAAGCCGGGCAGAAGTCGTCCTCCAAGCCGGGCAGAAGTCGTCCTCCAAGCCGGGCAGAAGTCGTCCTCCAAGCCGGGCAGAAGTCGTCCTCCAAGCCGGGCAGAAGTCGTCCTCCAAGCCGGGCAGAAGTCGTCCTCCAAGCCGGGCAGAAGTCGTCCTCCAAGCCGGGCAGAAGTCGTCCTCCAAGCCGGGCAGAAGTCGTCCTCCAAGCCGGGCAGAAGTCGTCCTCCAAGCCGGGCAGAAGTCGTCCTCCAAGCCGGGCAGAAGTCGTCCTCCAAGCCGGGCAGAAGTCGTCCTCCAAGCCGGGCAGAAGTCGTCCTCCAAGACGGGCAGAAGTTGTCCTCCAGACGGGCGTCCTCCAGACGGGCAGAAGTCGTCCTCCAGACGGGCGTCCTCCAGACGGGCAGAAGTCGTCCTCCAGACGGGCAGAAGTCGTCCTCCAGACGGGCAGAAGTCGTCCTCCAGACGGGCAGAAGTCGTCCTCCAGACGGGCAGAAGTCGTCATACAGACGGCATCTTCTATCTTCATGCATCGGGGGGGGGGTCCATCTTCAAGACATCCGGCGCGGAGCATCCTCTTCTTCAGACGACTACCCGACAAATGAAGGTTCCTTTAAGTGACGTCATGCAAGATGGCGTCCCTTAGATTCCGATTGGCTGAAAGAAATCTATCAGCCAATCGGAATTAAGGTTGAAAAAAAAATCCTACTGGCTGATGCAATCAGCCAATAGGATTGAACTTCATACCTATTGGCTGATCCAATCAGCCAATAGGATTGAGCTCCCATTCTATTGGCTGATTGGAACAACCGAGTCGTCCTCCAAGCCGGGCAGAAGTCGTCCTCCAAGCCGGGCAGAAGTCGTCCTCCAAGCCGGGCAGAAGTCGTCCTCCAAGCCGGGCAGAAGTCGTCCTCCAAGCCGGGCAGAAGTCGTCCTCCAAGCCGGGCAGAAGTCGTCCTCCAAGCCGGGCAGAAGTCGTCCTCCAAGCCGGGCAGAAGTCGTCCTCCAAGCCGGGCAGAAGTCGTCCTCCAAGCCGGGCAGAAGTCGTCCTCCAAGCCGGGCAGAAGTCGTCCTCCAGACGGGCAGAAGTTGTCCTCCAGACGGGCAGAAGTCGTCCTCCAGACGGGCAGAAGTCGTCCTCCAGACGGGCAGAAGTCGTCCTCCAGACGGGCAGAAGTCGTCATACAGACGGGCGTCCTCCAGACGGGCAGAAGTCGTCCTCCAGACGGGCAGAAGTCGTCATACAGACGGCATCTTCTATCTTCATCCATCGGGGGGGGTCCATCTTCAAGACATCCGGCGCGGAGCATCCTCTTCTTCCGACGACTACCCGACAAATGAAGGTTCCTTTAAGTGACGTCATGCAAGATGGCGTCCCTTAGATTCCGATTGGCTGAAAGAAATCTATCAGCCAATCGGAATTAAGGTTGAAAAACAAATCCTACTGGCTGATGCAATCAGCCAATAGGATTGAACTTCATACCTATTGGCTGATCCAATCAGCCAATAGGATTGAGCTCCCATTCTATTGGCTGATTGGAACAACCAATAGAATGCAAGCTCAATCCTATATATTTTTTGTGTTCCTATAAATACAGGTATTTGTAAAGGATGGTGTTTGAATGTTTTAATGCACATGAACAACGGTAAAACATCCAGAATTGTGGTACTGAATATCTAAATATAAGAATTTTTTTCCTCGATTTGATAGGACAAAGGCAAGTTTTTAATTCCGGTTACCTCTCCCATTCTGGTTGCTTATAACATTCATTAATTAACAAAAAGTATTTAAATTGCAACAACACAAAACTGTGTTAGATGTTTCAAGTGGTTATATCCAACAAAAGAAAAACAATCTCAACATTCTACGCAGTTCTATCAACATACAGATCACTAGCTTAATATATACTAAAGTGATCAAGATATAACAAAGGCATACGTTTAGTTTTGCACTAAAATATCTATGGAAGAAAACTCGAATGAAAGACAGTAAACACCTATACATTTCAATACAATGTTTAGTTCTGCATAGAACAACTTTACAATATACTTTATTTATTTTGCAACCCCCTTCCAAAGTAATTTAGTTCTGTAAATTGTGGATTTTCTAATTCACCGACCTGGAAAAGTACCCTGCAGACTTTTCATGACTAGTCCTGCTACATAATCGCTCCCAACTGGCTTTAAGATATAACAAATTGTCAAGGTATCTGTGAGTAACATTAAATAAACTACAGATGTATCATAGAATCTAATATTTCATTTTGTAGCTACAAAATCCAATTTGATATGAGATGATCTTGGCTGGGTGAAACAGCCCCCCCCCTTCTTCTTGCTCTGAAACATTTGGTCATTAGTTCAGGCAAGTTATTCCAAAGAGATGGTCATCTATATGGCTGTGTATTGCAAATCTTAGATCAGACACAAGATACCTTTCTCCTGATTAATATGCCAACAAAAATAATGTCTGAGAATTTCTTTTGAAGCTTAAATAGATTCAGAAAGAGAACCAGTTTTGGTGGAAGATATGATCAGAAGCCCCTTGAAGATTTCTCAATATACAACCATTCTCAAAGGATGTAGCTCAATCTCATCTAGGTGTTAAATTGGTACCTGCTGTGTTTGAATACATAGCTCCCAGACAAGCTGGCGTTTCAAGTCTCTATCTGAGATTTAGTTTCCTATGTCATACAAAGGAATTGTGCCTAAATCTTCATAATTTAAAATACACAGATCAAATAAGGACATCTATCTATATATATATATATATATATATATATATATATATATATATATATATATCCTGAGAAGAAATGCCTAACAGTAACATATTAGATAAGTGTATACTGAACTTAATGAATAGCTGTATGGTAGATGTACAAAAGTTTGTTTCAAAATGGTAACATTTGTTTCTTTATTTTACAGACATCAAGATATCCTATGAGTATTAGCCATAAACATGGATCTGTGTACTCAAAAATTATTAGGAATGTGAAATATGCTGTGTTTGTATGAATATAATGCCAGGATGTTAAATACTATGATTCTGGGGAGAGCAAATAATTGACAGTGAAATTGCTTATTAATATATTTAAACGCATTTTTAATAGATCATAAGTGGAATATTTTCACGTTTGATCTTAAAATGATCAGAAAAAAATGGTACGGTGTGATCCATGTGTATTTGAATATGTGACTTATTAATACTAAGAAATTTTAGTATGTTGAATAAAAATATATAAGTGTGTTAAATGAACACTTTAAAATTATATATTAAGCTGTGGCAATAATTGATGGTGAAACTGCATTTCTGGTCGTTTGCTGCCCCCTAGGGGATTAAAAATGGTATGACAGCCAAAACAAATTGACTGTTTAAAACATGTTTCAAGTAGGCCAATTAAAGGTTTCAACTCTAAGGGCGGACCAGGGAAAAGCACCGGATAAAGGGCCAATCCAAATTCTGTGGGAGTGATGAAAGAAACGGGGGAGGAATTCTTTATTCTTGGAATAAAGGTCCAGACAACTCACTGCTAGAGATAGACTCAAAGAAGCATTAACTTTGGAGAGAAAATACACAGGTTTGGGCCCAGTATTTCCTTTGCCATCTTGGGACACTTTCTTGAACAAGGAAAGATTAACAATTTGAGAGCTGTACCTTTGCATATTGTGAAGTAAACCCTCCATAGATGACCCACAAGAACTCTGGAAGCTGAAACATTGATTTGCTTATTTGGGTGAAGTAATAAGAAACTGTTAAGTATATAATTTGATATTTTAAAGCAAATACATTGATTGTTGCTACAGTCTAATTGCAGTTATTACATTTAAAAGGGCAGAGTTTGTATTTCAAGCTTGTGTTTCATAGCCTTTTGTAGTTTAAAACTAGTATTTTGTTTGCCAAGTAATTTATAATTATAGCCATATAAATATATTTTAGAATTTGTCTTAATTGTAGATAATTAAGAATGTATTTCAGCTCAGATAAATTGGCATATGAGTTGGTTGTTTGCACAAATAATATATTTAATTTCTGATGTTTTAAATTAGAGTTATATAGGATCAATTGTAGGCTAAGTAGTTTAGTTGTACTGGTCTGAAAGTTAGTGGCTCATACTTTGATTTGGGAGATTATTGTGAGTAAAGTTAATTGTAAAGGTATATTTGGTTTGCTTTGAAAAGAATATTGTAACAACATAAGTGTGTATCATTTGATTCATAATCTGGTTTCTATAAATATCATTAAATGTCTCTATAACTTTAACTTATCGTAAAGAACTTTGAAATAAATATTGTTTAATTTTTTCATATATGCATTTTAATTGGAGGTTATTTTAAAGAATAAATTATTAGCTAAATTGCATTATAACCCGGCCATATACTGACAAAATGCAAAACAGTGCACGTTATACTAACAATATGACTGTGGCTATCCTTATTGTCTGCAGACTCAAGCCCAGAGTGGCTCCTCCAAATGAAGCAAGTGGTGGATAGAGTTTGGCTATTGATTCACAGTGTTAGAATGTCAAAAAAATAAATTCAAAAGTCACAGGGACGAATACTTATAAAGTGAATTATACAACTTGTTTTTTCAATTAATCTGCTGCTTTCTGATTACTAACCTTAACCTGCTGTTCAGCAGCCTGTGCTTTTTCTTTCTCCACCCTGAAAAAGAGAAGTATCAAATTAAATGCAAATTGTGTGAAGCAATACAAAGCAACATACTTTCTAACTACAACATTTGTGCACAAGCAGCAGTCTTAAAACTATTGGAATTCTATAGTTCTCAAACAGCATTCTACTGTTAAATCCATGAAATTATTCAGAACGAACATATCAACATTTTCAGCCATCCGGTTTTCCCTTAAAGTGATAGTAAACATAATACATATGCTGCACTGCAATACAATCATAAGGTATTATGTCAGGTATGTCAGACTCAGTATGTCATATAGTGATAAAAGGGCCTTCCAGTTGTACAGGTTGATAAATGAAAATATAAACAATATAAGAAAAAATAAGAAACGAGCTGGAGTACCACAGAGTATGTAATACTTTTCCCAGTTCTCTGCATAATGAACTAATAGCTAGAGGATCCAAAGCAAAGTAGATCTAGCTCATACATAGCTTGGTACTTTTATTTAAGAGCCTGCATCTAAGAAATGTAGGAAAGTTGTACTAGAACAATGTTGTAATAGGATTTTTTTTTGGGTACCTGGTGGGTGTACTGTTCACATGAATAAAACAGTTATCAAATAAATATTAATAGATCACGTTAATGAGTAGTTTAATATGAACCAGACTGTAATTAATCATGTCCCGCTTTATATGTGGGTATTGTGAATGTGAAATACATAATTTATGTAAGAATTTACCTGATAAATTAATTTCTTTCATATTGGCAAGAGTCCATGAGCTAGTGAGTGAATTATGGGATATACAATCCTACCAGGAGGGGCAAAGTTTCCCAAACCTTAAAATGCCTATAAATACATCCCTCACCACACCCACAATTCAGTTTAACGAATAGGCAAGTAATAGGGTGATAAAGAAAGGAGTAAAAAGCATCAACAAAGGAATTTAGAAATAATTGTGCTTTATACAAATAAATCATAACCACCATAAAAAAGGGTGGGCTTCATGGACTCTTGCCAATATGAAAGAAATTAATTTATAAGGTAAATTCTTACATAAATTATGTTTTCGTTCATGTAATTGGCAAGAGTCTATGAGCTAGTGACGTATGGGATATCAATACCCAAGATGTGGAACTCCACCTAAGAGTCACTAGAGAGGGAGGGATAAAAATAAACAGCCATATTCCGCTGAAAAAATAATCCACAACCCAAAATATAAGTTATTTCTTTAAATGACAAGAAAAACTTAAAAACATCAGCAGAAGAATCAAACTGAAACAGCTGCCTGAAGAACTTTTCTACCAAAAACTGCTTCTGAAGAAGCAAATACATCAAAACAGTAGAATTTAGTAAATGTATGTAAAGAAGACCAAGTTGCCGCTCTGCAAATTTGATCAACTGAAGCTTCATTCTTAAAAGCCCATGAAGTGGAGACTGATCTAGTAGAATGAGCTGTAATTCTCTGAGGCGGGGCCTGACCAGACTCCAAATAAGCTTGATGGATCAAAAGCTTTAACCAAGAAGCCAAGGAAATAGCAGAAGCCTTCTGACCTTTCATAGGACCAGAAAATATAACAAATAGACTAGAAGTCTTCCTGAAATCTTCAAGTAGCTTCAACATAATATTTCAAAGCTCTCATCACATCCAAAGAATGTAAGGATCTTTCCAAAGAATTCTTAGGATTAGGACACAAGGAAGGGACAACAATTTCTCTACTAATGTTGTTAGAATTCACAACTTTAAGTAAAAATTTAAATGAAGTCCTCAAAAAAGCCTTATCCTGATGAAAAATCAGAAAAGGAGATTCACAAGAAAGAGCAGATGGCTCAGAAATTCTTCTAGCAGAAGAGATGGCCAAAAGGAACAACACTTTCCAAGAAAGTAGTTTAATGTCCAAAGAATCCATATGCTCAAATGGAGGAGCCTGTGATGCCTTCAAAACAAAATTAAGACTCCAAGGAGGAGAAATTGATTTAATGACGGGCTTAATACGAACTAAAGCCTGTACAAAACAGTGAATATCAGGAAGCTTAGCAATCTTTCTGTGAAATAAAACAGAAAGAGCAGAGATTTGTCCCTTCAAGGAACTTGCAGACAAACCCTTATCCAAACCATCCTGAAGAAACTGTAAAATTCTAGGGATTCTAAAAGAATGCCAAGAGAATTAATGAATAGAACACCATGAAATGTAGGTCTTCCAAACTCAATAATAAATCTTTCTAGAGACAGATTTACGAGCTTGTAACATAGTATTAATCACCGAGTCAGAGAAACCTCTATGACTTAGTACTAAGCGTTCAATTTCCATACCTTCAAATTTAATGATTTGAGATCCTGATGGAAAAACAGACCATGAGACAGTAGGTCCGGCCTTAACAGAAGTGGCCAAGGTTGCAACTGGACATCCGAACAATATCCGCATAGCAAAACCTGTGTGGCCATGCTGGAGCCACCAGCAACACAAACGATTGTTCCATGATGATTTTGGATATAACTTTTGGAAGAAGAACTAGAGGCAGGAAAATGTAAGCAGGATGATAACACCAAGGAAGTGTCAGCGCATCCACTGCTTCCACCTGAACATCCCTGGACAGGTATCTGGGAAGTTTCTTGTTTAGATGAGAGGCCATAAGATCTCTCTCTGGAAGACCCCACATCTAAACAATCTGAGAAAACACATCTGGATGGAGAGACCACTCCCCTGGATGTAAAGTCTGACGGCTGAGATAATCCGTCTCCCAATTGTCTACACCTGGAATATGCACCGCAGAGATTAGACAGGAGCTGGATTCCGCCCAAGCAAGTATCCGAGATACTTCTTTCATAGCTTGGGGACTGTGAGTCCCACCCTGATGATTGACATATGCCACAGTTGTGATATTGTCTGTCTGAAAGCAAATGAACGGTTCTCTCTTCAACAGAGGCCAAAACTGAAGAGCTCTGAGAAGATTGATTGGTAACCTCGCTTCTTGAGATTTCCAAACCCCTTGTGCTGTCAGAGATCCCCAACCTGAAAGACTTGCGTCTGTAGAGATCTCACTCCAGGTTGGCCGAACAAAGGAAGCCCCTTGAACTTAACGCTTGTGATTTAACCACCACGTCAGAGAGTCTCGAACATTGGGATTTAAGGATATTAACTGTGATATATTTGTATAATCCCTGCACCATTGATTCAGCATACAAAGCTGGAGAGGTCTCATGTGAAAACGAGCAAAAAATAACACGTCCGATGCTGCAGTCATGAGGCCTAAAACTTCCATGCACATAGCCACTGAAGGGAATGATTAAGACTGAAGGTGCCGACAGGCTGCAACCAATTTCAAACGTCTCTTGTCTGTTAGAGACAGAGTTATGGACACTGAATCTATCTGGAAACCTAAAAAGGTGACCTTTGTCTGAGGAATCAAGAAACTTTTTGGTAAATTGATCCTCCAACCATGTTTTCGAAGAAACAACAATAATTGATTTGTGTGAGATTCTGCAGAACGTAAAGACTGAGCTAGTACCAAGATATGGTCCAAATAAGTTAACACTGCAATACCCTGCTCTATGATTACAGAGAGTAGGGCACCTAGAACCTTTGAAAAGATTCTTGGAGCTGTTGCTAGGCCAAATGGAAGAGCAACACATTGGTAATGCTTGTCTAGAAAAGAGAATCTCAGGAACTGATAATGATCTGGATGAATCGGAATATGAAGGTATGCATCCTGCAAGTCTATTGTGGACATATAATGTCCTTGCTGAACAAAAGGCAGAATAGTCCTTATAATCACCATCTTGAAAGTTGGTACTCTTACATAACAATTCAAAATTTTCAGATCCAGAACGGGTCTGAACGAATTTTCCTCCTTTGGGACAATGAATAGATTTGAATAAAACCCCAGACCTTGTTCCTGAAAAGGAACTGGCATGATTACCCCTGAAAACTCCAGGTCTGAAACATACTTCAGGAAAGCCTGAGCTTTTACTGGATTTGCTGGGATGCGTGAGAGAAAAAAATCTTCTCACAGGAGGTCTTACTCTGAATCCTATTCGATACCCCTGAGAGACAATGCTCTGAAATCCATTGATTTTGGACAGAATTTATTCAAACATCCTTGAAAAACCTTAATCTGCCTCCTACCAGCTGAGCTGGAATGAGGGCTGCACCTTCATGTGGACTTAGAGGCTGACTTTGGTTTCTTAAATGGCTTGGATTTATTCCAATTTGAGGAAGGCTTCCAATTGGAAACAGATTCCTTGGGGGAAGGATTAGATTTTTGTTCCTTATTTTGACGAAAGGAACAAAAATGGTTAGAAGCCTTAGATTTACCCTTAGGTTTTTTCTCCTGAGGCAAAAAAACACCCTTTCCCCCAGTAACTGTTGAAATAATAGAATCCAACTGAGAACCAAATAAATTATTACCTTGGAAAGAAAGAGATAGCAATCTAGACTTAGATGTCATATCAGCATTCTAAGATTTAAGCCACAAAGCTCTTCTAGCCAAAATAGCTAAAGACATGGATCTAACATCAATTTTGATAATATCAAAAATGGCATCACAAATAAAATGTTGCAGCAAACGAACAATGCTAGATATGTCAGAATCCAATTCTTGTTGAGCTAAATTCTCCAACCAAAAAGTTGAAGCAGCCGCAACATCAGCCAAAGAAATTGCAGGCCTGAGAAGATGACCTGAATGTAAATAGGCTTTCCTTAGATAAGATTCAAGTTTCCTATCTAGAGGATCTTTAAAAGAAGTACTGTCTTCCATAGGAATAGTGGTACGTTTAGCAAGAGTAGAAATAGCCCCATCAACTTTGGGGATTTTTTCCCAAAACGCTATTGAAATTGCTGGCAAAGGATACAATTTTTTAAACCTTGAAGAAGGAATAAAAGAAGTACCCGGCTTATTCCATTCCTTAGAAATCATATCAGAAATAGCATCAGGAATAGGAAAAACCTCCGGAGTAACCACAGGAGGTTTAAAAACAGCGTTTAAACGTTTATTAGTCTTAACGTCAAGAGGACTGGCTTCCTCAATATCCAAAGTAATTAACACTTCTTTTAACAAAGAACGAATATACTCCATTTTAAAAAAAATAAGTAGATTTGTCAGTGTTAATATCTGAGGAAGGATCTTCTGAATCAGATAGATCCTCATCAGAGGAGGATAAATCATTATGTTGTCGGTCATTTGAAATTTCATCAACTTTATGAAAAGTTTTAAAAGACCTTTTACGTTTATTAGAAGGCGGAAATGCAGACAAAGCCTTCAGAATAGAATCAGTAACAAACTCTTTAAAATTCATAGGTGTATCATGTACATTAGAAGTTGAAGGAACTGCAACTGGCAATGTACTATTACTGATGGACACAATATCTGCATGTAAAAGTTTATCATGAAAACTATTACAAACGACATTCGGAAAAATAATTTCCACAATCTTACAACAAATGCACTTAGCTTTGGTAGAACCAATGTCAGGCAGCAAAGTTCCAGCAGATACTTCTGAGACAGGATCAGATTGAGACATCTTGCAAAATGTAAAAGAACAAACAACATATAAAGCAAAATTATCAATTTCCTTATATGACAGTTTCAGGAATGGGAAAAAATACAAATAGCATAGCCCTCTGACATAGAGAAAGGCAAGAGGCAAAAAGCAATGGGGTATAAAAATTTTGGTGCAAAGAATGACGCAATAAAGTCTAGCATTTGCCGCACCCGCGGGCCTAATACTGCCCGCAATCTGCAAGAAAAATGTAGTCAATTTTGAAAAAAGGAAATACATGAACCTGACTCATGGCAAATATAAGTACAATACATATATTTAGAACTTTATATAAATGCATAAAGTGCCAAACCATAGCTGGAGTGTCTTAAGTAACAAAAAACATACTTACCGAAAAGACATCCATCCACATAAAGCAGATAGCCAAACCAGTACTGAAACAGTTATCAGTAGAGGTAATGGTATATGAGAGTATATCGTCAATCTGAAAAGGGATGTAGGAGATGAATCTCTACGACCGATAAAATAGAACCTATGAAATAGATCCCCGTTAGGAAGACCATTGCATTCAATAGGTGATACTCCCTTCACATCCCTCTGACATTTGCTGTACTCTGAGAGGAATCGGGCTTCAAAATGCTGAGAAGCGCATGTCAACGTAGAAATCTTAGAACAAACTTACTTCACCACCTCCATAGGAGGCAAAGTTTGTAAAACTGAATTGTGGGTGTGGTGAGGGGTGTATTTATAGGCATTTTGAGGTTTGGGAAACTTTGCCCCTCCTGGTAGGATTGTATATCCCATACGTCACTAGCTCATGGACTCTTGCCAATTACATGAAAAATAGGTCTGAACGTTCCCTCTTTTTTGGGAACCACAAACAGATTGGAGTAAAATCCCAGACCTTGTTCCTGTATTGGAAAAGGAACTATCACTTCCAGGTCGGAAAGGTCCTGGACACAGTGTAAGAACGCCTCTCTTTTTATCTGGTCTACAGATAATCTTGAGAGTAGAAACCTGCCCCTGGGAGGAAAGGTCTTGAACTCTAGTTTGTATCCCATGGAAACTATGTCCACCGCCCAGGGATCCGGAACATCCCGAACCCAGGCCTGAGCGAAGAAAGAAAGTCTGCCCCCAAAAGATCCGCTGCCGGACCCTTCATGCTGACTGAGTCATTAGTGGGCTTCTTAGATTGCTTCCCCTTGTTCCAAGACTGGTTGGGCCTCCAGGAAGGCTTTGACTGCTCTTGCTTGGAAGAGGGAGAGGAAGTCTTACCCTTGAAATTTCGAAAAGAACGAAAATTACTCTGATGTCCCTTCTGCTTATTTCTCTTATCCTGAGGGAGGAAATTACTCTTACCTCCCGTAATGTCTGAAATAATTTCAGCCAAGGGAATCACCAAAAGCTTAGACACATCCGCATACCATGATTTCAACCATAAGGCTCTGCGGGCCAGTACTGCAAAACCAGAAATCTTTGCTCCCAACTTAATAACTTGTAGGGAAGCATCCATAAAAAAGGAATTGGTCAACTTAGGAGCCTTGATCCTATCCTGGATCTCCTTAAGGGGAGTATCTGTCTGAATAGAATCAGACAACACATCAAACCAGTATGCCGCCGTACTGGTGATGGTAGCAATACACATCGCAGGTTGCCATTGTAAACCCTGCCATTGTAAACCCTGGTGAACATACATCTTTTTAAGTTACCCTTCTAACTTTTTATTCATAGGGTCCTTAAAGGAACAGCTATCCTCTATAGGAATAGTGGTTCTCTTAGCCAAAGTGGAAATTGCCCCTTCCACCTTGGGAACGGCTGCCAGGACTCCTTGATAGAGTCAGCTATAGGAAACACCTTCTTAAAAATTGGGGATGGAGAAAAAGGGATACCAGGTCTCTCCCATTCCCGAGCAATAATCTCTGTAGCCCGGTCTGGTACCGGAAAAACCTCCACCGTGGAAGAAACGTCAAAGTATTTGTTTAACTTGCTAGACTTCTTAGGATTGACTACGACAGTCATGTCGGAGTCGTACAAGGTAGCCAAAACCTCTTTAACAGCGGGAGGTGCTCTAGCTTAAAACTGAAGGATACAACTTGAGTATCAGAAGAAGGAATTACACAGTCTGAATCTGAGATTTCACCCTCAGATGCTACTGAAATTATATTCCTCCTCAGACTTCTGGGAGGGTACATTCAACATAGCCACGACTTTATCAGAAACCTTACTCACTGATTCTTTACTTTTTCTCTTGCGCTTTACCTGCAACATGGGAAAAGCAGACATTGCATCAGTTACTGCAGAGGATATGTGGGTAGCAATGTCTTGCAAGGTAACTCCAACTGGAGAGTGAGAGGAAATGCAGAGCACTGCATGTGTAGACGATAAGGTTTGGGACACTTGAGGAGAAAGCTGCGGCATAACTTGAACAGGAGACTCCTGAACAGCATCTGCCGCAGACAATGTTGGCAACAAAAAAGGATTGGTGGTTACACATTAGCATCAAAGCACAAAGTACAAGTAACATTTTGCAGGGCCTCTTGGTCCATCTTTACTCAAATAAATAAACAAAATAATAAAATGCTTTATTTAAATTTGAAAATATATGTCAAAAAAACGTTACTGTCCCCTTTAAATGTTAAAAGTAACTTTTTATTTTCCAATAGCAGAGCAGCGGCTCTAGAGAAACCCAGACAGCCTCTACACCTCAGCAAGCCCTGTCCTGCTGGTTACCGGAGTGAATAGAAGTTAAAGATCCGGACTCAAACCAGAGCAGAGTAAAGCTGCTGAGAGAAACCACAAGTAAAACACACTACCAAGTTGTTAGACCCCTGATGGGAGCCATATCAAATAAAGAGTCCTCACAGTGCCTGCGCAAACTGCCTCAAATGATCCTATTAACCTATAATAGGATTAATGTATTTAACGTCCCAACAGAGTTAACTGTTAAAGTTCCAAAAAAATTCTTCCCTTTTTAGAAAATTAAATTCAGCACTTACCTTAATGTAAATCTGCCTGGCAGCAGGGCAGCTCACTAGGTTTGAGAGGCATTCTCGCTCACATGGACCTGTGGAAAAAAAGAGAGACTGAGTAATCTTACTCAGGCTTTCCGGTTAGGGCAGCAAAACTATTTGGGAGGCACAGTGAGGATTACACCCCAATTGCCAATTGCTTAAAAGCCACCACTGCTCTATTGAAGAGACCGACATGGACTACGGCTACACCCCAGGAAGAAGCAGAACAAACTTGCTCTGCTGTAAAATAAAAAAAAATCTTGGTTGAAGAATCTTCTTTCAGACACCTAAACTTTACCACCTCCATGATTTTAACGTAGGCAAAGAATGACTGGGGTTGGAGGGAAGGGAGGCGATATTTAACAGCTTTGCTGTGGTGCTCTTTGCCTCCTCCTGCTGGCCAGGAGTGATATTCCCAATAGTAATTAGAGATGATCTGTGGACTCATCGTGTCATTAGAAAGAAATACGATTTATGGTAAATAATTGTTATCATTTTTGAGGCACCTTAACAATACAATTTTTTTGCGTATTTTTGTGTGAATAGTTCATTATGTAAGATTTTTAAAACACAATTTTTATTGTGCACTTTTGTAATGTATGCAACTCCTCCCCAAACAAAAATGCAGTATACGCTCTTTAGTGAGACACCCTGTTTTCAGGGTAAAAAGTGGCTTTAGATCATTCCACCAGGGAAATAGAAGTACTGGCGAAGCATTCTTTAATATTATTACCAGCCCAGAGACCTTTAGAGATCAATGGGCCCTAAGTATTAGAGTATGGTTTACAGACAGAGATAATATAAAGAATCTTTTGTGTGTACAGAAAGTAAAAAAATAACAATATATGATTTTCCTGCATAGCTCTGCCTGAAGAAGAAAATGTTCACCAGGAGTTCTTTAATATATACATATGGCAAAACATATGACTTAAATCAGAAATAATAACAAAGAAAACCCCTAATAAATATGCAGTTATGAAAATATGATTCATAAGCAGAAGAAACATTTCTCACACATTTTATACTCAGCAGTTCCAAAAAAACAAAATTTATGCTTACCAGATATATGTATTTCTTTCTAGACACGGTGAGTCCACAGAATCATCAATTACTGTTAGAAATATCACTCCTGGCCAGCAAGATGAGGCAAAGAGCACCACAGCATAGCTGTTAAGTATCACTTCTCTTCCCACAAACCCCAGTCATTCGACCGAAGGAAAAGGAGAGAAAGGAAATAACACAAGGTGTAGAGGTGCCTGAGGTTTAGACAAAAACTGTCTGAAAAAAAGGGGTGAGCCGTGGACTCGAAATAAAACAATCAGGTAATCATAAATTTTGTTTTCTTTCTTAAGACACGGTGAGTCCACGGAATCATCAATTACTGTTGGGAATCAATACCCAAGCTAGGGGACACAGATGATTAGGGAGGGACAAGACAGGTAACCTAAACAGAAGACACCACGCTTGAAGAACCTTACTCCCAAAAGAACCTCAGTCGAGGCAAAAGAATGAAATTTGAAAAAACATAAATTATGCTTACCTGAAAATTTCAATTTCTTCTGAAGGGAAGAGTCCACAGCTGTATTCATTACTTTTGGGAATTCAAAACCTAGTCACCAGGAGGAGGCAAAGACACCCCAGCCAAAGGCTTAAAAACCTCCACTACCTCCCTCATCCCCCAGTCATTCTGCCAAAGGAACAAGGAACAGTAGGAGAAATATTAGGGTGAAAAAATGGTGCAAGAAGAACAAAAAATTTACAGCCGCCTCATAGAGATAAAAACACGGGCGGGAGCTGTGGTCTCTTCACTTCAGAAGAAAAGGAAAAGTCACAAAGCTAACCCCTAGAAGACATGGGTTACTCTGTTGTAAAGAGTAATAAATTCTTCCGAAACCCAGGCCAACCCTGACCAGGTGGAACACCCCGACCAGTCCTGATATCCAAAACTGGGACGGGAAAAGGAGCGAAGCCCCAGAAAGCAGAAGTCTCAGGGAGAAAAACAGGCCCGGGCTTCTAATAGTTCAGGCAGCCATACCCTGAAACTAAACACCCCAACTGGCCCAACAACCAGACAAGGGGAATGGATGCATATCCAGAGAATCTGGATAGCAATAAAAGCTCGAAAGCAACAACCAAAGGAAGGAATAACCCCTAGCCAAAGTCCAAAGCGCAAGGCTAGAAGTCGATGAAGGTACTTCTCGAAGCCTCAGGACAACTGAAGGGATACCTCGAGGTCCACAAAACCCTGTATCTCCCCATCACCTCCACACAGGCAGAGGACACAGGAAAGTAGAAGAAGGCACTAAGCCGGGGAACCCTGAGCTAAACAAATTCCCCACAGGGATCAACCATCATCCGGAACGCAGATCCCTAAAAAGAGATCTAACTCACCGGAAGACAATAGAGGAAGGCCCAAAAGGTCTCATAACTCAGTCAGACCATACACGTCCAAGAGTAAGAGCTGTAACTAGATACACTAGAAACAGCTTACACATACACCTATAAGGTGCCCAGAGCTGCAACAGGTTTGAAATAGCAAAACCTTCCGCATGCTGGGCAGCTATCCATACAAGCCCTAATAGGACCACCCAGAGGCCTAAAACTAAAGGCCATACCGCACAAACTGCGGCAACGGGGCTCTAAGCCCACCAACCCTCCCCCACATGGAGGAGGAAACTCTAGTTTCTGAGCAATCAGAAGTCGGATAGAATGACGCAGCGGAACACTCCCCTGCCCAGTCAGCTAGGACTGAAGGCTTTAAGGACTGAAACCATCCTTCCTGCCTCGCAGACCCACACGTCCTCTCGAATGCTTAGGTGAACATGTAAAGAAATGATAACCGAGCACTCGGCGCTTCTACCGAACCAGCTGAGCAGAACAATGCCACGTGCCTGAACAGTCGCAGGACAGAATGAACCCAACAGGCCCAGCCTGCACTCAGAAGGGAAGAAAGGAAAACAGGCATTATTAACATATAACTAATATGTCCAAAACAACTTCCAAAGAAGTAATAAAGAGTATTGAACCCAGAAGGTTCCCGAAGGAAACATAACGAAAATAAAAGACATCACATCGGATACACATAAAATATAATGCAACCCGAAGGTTTAACGCTCAAAAAAAAAAAAAAAAAACAAAAAAAAAAAAAAAAAAAACAAAAAAAAAAAAAACACAGGCCTACCCGTAGGACCAGCCAAACGGAGCCCTATCTGTCAAAACAGGGAAAGAACTCCAAAACAAAGACAATAGGAGATTACCTCATCCCCACATGTCTAACGAGTTGTATCATTCGGACTATCAGACTGAAAATTCCCGTATCTGAGAACTATAGGGTCATTCAATAACTCAAATAGATGTCTGAGCAATACGCAAAGGCACGCAATCCGGTAATGAAAGGCACAACACTCTGAAACAGAACTCTCAGGATACTGTGGAGGCCCACCCCAAGGTGGAATACCTGGGACAATAGGGAACAAGCACATTCTCAAATAAACGTCTGGAATCTGCAGACGAGCAATCCCCAACACTATCTGAAAGCAAAAACGTGATGCTAGCTCTGGGGGGGGGGGGGGGGGGGGAACACGCCACCCGCGTGGAGGAACCATAAACTGGGTAACCCGTGTGTGTAGGATGAATAATCGGTAAGGAACTCGCCCCCTGGAAGACAGGAACCCCCAGAGGTGGATGGCTCAGCAGATCCCTGATTTCCCGAGCCCGGGGAACCGGGTGCTCTCATATGGCATATGGAACAAAACTGGTTAACAGGAGTCAACAAGGCCAAACCGGATTCATCACCGGACACAGAATCTGAATCTGATATCATAATCGTCTCGGTATCAGAATCCTCCATAACTGAATCTGAAATGGGCCCAGGCTCTGCATCAGTATCCCCCATAACTGTAAAGAGGATATAGGAAAATGGACGTAAAAAATAAAAACAGAACCCGACACCACCAATGGCTGGGGCACTCCAGACCCCTGCGGACTAGAATATCTCAGTCGCCAAACGGTCGGGAATGCGGAAATGGGAACAGAGCGTAACCACGCCAGGACACAGGGTGAACCGTACAGTCCAAAAAGCGTGCCCAGCCAAAAGGCTGCGCCACTTCCAAAGGCCTCAAAGTTCCAAACCACGAGCCCATAAACCTCACACATAAGCAGGTTGAATCACATAAACATGATTATAAACCCCCCTGTCCAATAACCCCCCTCAGGAGATATTAACCCTCGAATCCAAGATACACACGGGAAACATTCACATTACAGTACATTAATAAAGTAAAAAGAAACTATCTTACCGGAATCTACGCCATGGAACAGGAACACTGCCTTTCAAGTGTGACGGATAGTAGCATGGCATCCACCATGGACTTGAGAGAAGAAAGCAGGCAGCG
Source organism: Bombina bombina (assembly GCF_027579735.1). Taxonomy (NCBI): domain Eukaryota; kingdom Metazoa; phylum Chordata; class Amphibia; order Anura; family Bombinatoridae; genus Bombina; species Bombina bombina. The sequence goes on along the minus strand of NC_069499.1, from coordinate 1,507,329,879 downwards.
GAGTGAAGTTCGACAACACCGATTGTTTGAGGAGCTGTTAACTTCCTGACACTAAATTTCATCCAAGAAATTGACAGGACTACTTAAAACTCCTGTCCCATGTTGAAGAGTACTACCCTCCATAAAAGAAAAAAAAAATTGACACGTCTCTGACAACCTCCTGTGACGAAAGGCAAATAATGACTGGGGGATGAGGGAAGTGGGGAAGGTATTTAAGCCTTTGGCTGGGGTGTCTTTGCCTCCTCCAGGTGGCCAGGTTCTGAATTCCCAAAAGTAATGAATGCAGCTGTGGACTCTTCCCTTTTAAGATGAAAACTTGGACAGGGTCTGCAGAGAACAACAAAGATGCAGCCTTGCAATCTGTAACACAGAAGCTTCATTTTTTTAAAAACCCAAGAAGAGGAGGCAGCTAGTGGAATGAGCTGTAATTCTCTCAGGAGACTGCTGCCCAGCAGTCAGATAAACAAAAACATAATTTATGTGAGAACTTACCTGATAAATTAATTTCTTTCATATTGGCAAGAGTCCATGAGCTAGTGACGTATGGGATATACAATCCTACCAGGAGGGGCAAAGTCTCCCAAACCTCAAAATGCCTATAAATACACCCCTCACCACACCCACAATTCAGTTTAACGAATGAAGTAGTGGGGTGATAAAATAAGGAGTAAAAAAGCATATAAAGAGAGGAACTGGAAAAATAATTGTGCTTTTATACAAAATTCATAACCACCATAAAAAAGGTGGGCCTCATGGTCTCTTGCCAATATGAAAAAAATGCATTTATCAGGTAAGTTCTTACAAAAATTATGTTTTCTTCCATGTTATTGGTAAGAGTCCATGAGCTAGTGACGTATGGGATAGAAATACCGAAGATGTGGAAGACCACAGATAAGTCACTAGAAAGGGATAAAATAAAAACGGCTATTTCCGCTGAAAAAATTAAATCCACACCAAAAAATAAGTCTCTCTTATCGAAAGACATTGAAACACTTTCTCTCAATAAAAAGGATTTGGAATAAAAAAATAAGTCTCTCATAAATTTCACATAAATTACAAGAAAAAAACTTAAATCATAAGCAGAAGAATCAAACTGAGACAGCTGCCTGAAGAATTTTTCTACCAAAGACTGCTTCAGAAGAAGCAAATAAATCAAAATGGTAATATTTAGTAAATGTATGCAAAGAAGACCAAGTTGCTGCTTTGCAAATCTGATCAACCAAAGCTTCTTTCTTAAAAGTCCAAGAAGTGGCGACTGATCTAGTAGAATGAGCTGTAATTCTCTGAGGCGGAGATTGCTCCGCCTCCAAATAAGCCTTGTGAATCAAAAGCTTTAACCAAGATGCCAAAGAAATGGCAGAGGCTTTCTGACCTTTCCTAGGACCAGAAAAAACAATAGTCTAGAAGTCTTCATGAAATCTTTAGTAGCTTCAACATAATATTTTAAAGCTCTTACAACATCCAAAGAATGTAAAGATCTTTCAAGACTATTCTTAGGCTTAGGACACAAGGAAGGAACAACAATTTCCCTACTAATGTTGTTAGAATTCACAACCTTAGGAAGAAATTTAAACGAAGTACGCAAAACAGCCTTATCCTGATGAAAAAATCAGAAAAGGAGACTCACAAGAGAGAGCAGACAATTTGGAAACTCTTCTAGCTGAAGAGATAGCCAAAAGGAACAACACTTTCCAAGAAAGTAGTTTAATATCCAAAGAATGCATAGGCTCAAAAGGAGGAGCCTGCAAAGCCTTCAAAACCAAATTAAGACTCCAAGGAGGAGAGATTGATTTAATAACAGGCTTGATAGGAACCAAAGCCTGAACAAAACAGTGAATATCAGGATGCTTAGCAATCTTTCTATGAAAGAAGACAGAAAGAGCAGAGATTTGTCCCTTCAAAGTACTTGCAGACAAACCTTTATCAAAACCATCCTGAAGTAAATGTAAAATTCTAGGAATTCTAATAGAATGCCAAGAGAATTTATGAGAAGAACACCATGAAATATATGTTTTCCAAACACGATAAAAAATCTTCCTTGAAACAGAGCCTGTAGCATATTATTAATCACTGAGTCGGAGAAATTTCTATGACTAAGCACTAAGCGTTCAATTTCCATACCTTCAAATTTAGCAATTTGAGATCCTGATGGAAAAATGGTCCTTGAGACAGAAGGTCTGGTCTTAAAGGAAGTGGCCAAGGTTGGCAACTTTACATCCGGACAACATCTGCAAACCAAAATCTGTGAGGCCATGCTGGTGCTATCAGAAACACATAAGATTGTTACATTAGGAAATAGACCTGACACATAGCAAATATAAGTAAACACATATATTTAGAACTTTAAATAAATACATAAAGCGCCAACCATAGCTGAGTGTCTTAAATAATGATAAATACTTACCGAAAGACACCCATCCACATATAGCAGATAGCCAAACCAGTACTGAAAACTATCAGCAGAGGTAATGATATATAAGAGTATATCGTCTATCTGAAAAGGGAGGTAAGAGATGAATCCCTACGACCGATAACAGAGAACCCTTGAAAAGATTTCTCACGAGAGAAACCATAAAAATCAATAGGAGATACTCTCTTCTCATCCCTATGAGAAACACTGTACTCTGAGAAGAACTGGGCTTCAGAATGCTTAGAAGCGCTTATCATGGAAAAAAAAAAAAAAAAAAAATCAAGCACAAAAAATCAAGCATAGGAGGCAAAGTTTGTAAAACTGAATTGTGAGTGTGGTGAGGGGTGTAGTGTATTTATAGGTATTTTGAGAATTGGGAAACTTTGCCCCTCCTGGTAGGATTGTATATCCCATACGACACTCGGTCATGGACTCTTGCCAATTACATGAAAGAAACCAATTATACTTCTCAACTAGAGAGAAAGAGTAGTAGAAGTTTTCCGACCTTCATGTTTCCTAGAGAAACAAACAGGACTGAAGACTGGCGAAAATTCTTAGTCGCCTGAAAACAAAATTTTTAAAGCACGCACAACCTCCAAGTTGTGCAACAAACATTCTTCAGAAAAGAACGACGACGACAAATAGAAGGAACCACAATTTCCTGAGTAAAATTTCTGTCCGAAATCGCTTTAGGAAGGAACCTGACTTAGTACAAAGAACCGCCTCATCGGCATGAAAGATAAGATAAGGCGAATCACACTGCAAAGCTGAAAGTTCCGGCACTCTCCGAAGAGAAAGTAACAAGAAACAAAACCTTTCAAGATGATAACTTAATATCTATGGAATGCAAAGGCTCCAATGGAGCCTGCTGTGAAACTTGAAGAACAAAGTTAAGGCTCCCAAAAGGAGCAAAAAATCTAAACACGATACTGACCAAGGCCTGACAAGAGATTGCACATCCGGCACGTCCGCCAGACACTATGCAGCAAAAAGGATAATGCAGAAATCTGACCTTTCCAGACCTTCCTGTAGAAAGAACAAAATTCTAAGCATCCCGAACCTAGAGTAACCCTAGGATTCACACCAATAAGATATTTACACCATATCTTATAGAAAATCCTACTCTTAACAGGCTTGTAAGCCTGAATCATGGTCCCAATGACAGACTCAGAAACCACGCTTAGACAGAACTAAGCGTTCCAACTCCAAGCAGACAGCCCCAGAGAAACGAAATCTGGAAGAAGGAAGGTACCCTGACACCTCCTCCATGCATCTAAGGCAAAGAGAATGACTGGGGATTGTGGGAAGGGAAGGGAAGTGATACTCAACAGCTTTGCTGTGGTGCTCTTTGCCTCCTCCTGCTGGTCAGGAGTGATATTCCAAACAGTAATTGATGATTCCGTGGACTCACCAAGTCTTAAGAAAGAAAACACTTTAAGGGGAAAACAATTTTACAGTATATTGTCTCTTTAAGTATTAAAGCTATTATAATTTATTCTATCTACCTTTAATAATCTTTGGTGAACATCCAATGTAAAAACAATTTGATCACATGAACACACAGTTTTCTTAGAATGTTAAAGGAATAGTCTAATCAAAATTAAAGTTTCATGGTTCAGATAGAGCAACCATTTTAAGCAACTTTCTAATTTACGCCTATTATCAATTTTTCTTCGTTCTTCTGTATTTTTATTTGAATGTAAGCATAGGAGCTGGACCATTTTTGGTTCAGCACCTGGGTTGGGCTTGCTGATTGGTGGCTACATTTAGAATCAGAAAGTGCTAACCAGGTTCTGAACCAAAAATGGGCCGGCTCCTATGCTTACATTCTTGCTTTTTCAAATAAAGATACCAAGAGAACAAAGAAAATTTGATATTAGGAGTTAATTAGAAAGTTGCTTAAAATTGCGTGATGTATCTGATTCATGAAAGTTTAATTTTGACTAGACTATCCCTTTAAATTGTAAATTTGCAGGCCTGCAGTAAAAGGGATTTTAAACATTCCAATTACAAATATCCACTGTTTGGTCATGCAGATTGTCCTAGAGACACTAGGAGGATCATTTTAAAATTAAACGAAACATAATAAAAACTTTTAAATACATAAGCTTTACTTATACCTTTCTGAAAAGCTTTTTATTTCCCATAAATCCAGCTCTTCTTCGGCAACCCATGTTTCCAGGATAAGAGGACCTGTTTGCTTGCGAATTTCTGGTCTTTTTGGCCTCAGAGCACTAGAGCGAAGACCCTTCCTCTGTGGTGTTGGAGTTTCTTTGAAACATGACACAGATATAAAACCAGTTTCTTATATTCCAATGAAAACAATAGTGTTAATAAAATCTGTGTGCAAATGTACATGTGCTGATTTGAAAATGGATCTAAAGTAACCGCTGACTGAATACAAATATCAGTCAATGAATTAACACATTTTCACACTTTCTTTAGGAGTCCCGATTAATTTTCCATTTAAATAATAATGACTCCAACCCCCTGAAGTTTAACCTCAACAAAACTTGTACAGGTTTCCTATATATTTTATTATTATGTTTAAATAATTTTTATTGTTTTATATTTTTTGAAGAACAAGAATACATGAATAAAATAATATAACATTAATTGTCTTTTCTTCTGTTGTCCTCTGAATTGGGATATACTGTGTTACATGTTATATATTTTATTATTAAAGGGACATGAAACCCAATTTTTTTTTTTTCTTTTGCGATTTAGAAAGAACATGCAATTTTAAACCACATTCCAATTTACTTATATTGTCTAATTTTCTTCATGCTCTTTATATCCTTTGTTGAAAAGCATATCTAGATAGGCTCAGTAGCTGCTGAATGGTGGATGTACATAAATGCCTCATTTGATTGGCTCACCCATGTGCATTATTTCTTCAACAAAGGATATCTATGAATGAAGTCAATTAGATATTAGAAGTAAATTGGAATGTTGTTTAAAATTGTATACTCAATCTGAATCATGAAAGAAAAAATGTGGGTTTTATGTCCCTTTAACCCCTTAACGACCAACGACGTATGGGGTACGTCCTGCAAAAAAATGCAGTTAATGACCAAGGACGTACCCTGTACGACGTTGGTCTTTGAAAGCAGTGGAAGCGATCCTGATCACTTCCAACTGCTTTCATGTTATAGCAGTGATGCCTCGATATTGAGGCATCCTGCTATAACATTATTTAGCCGTCCGATGCAGAGAGAGCCACCCTATGGCCCTCTCTGCATCGGCCATTGATGGCCATGTTCGTTGGTGGGTGGGAGCTTACCCAGGGAGGCGGGTGGGCGGCCATCGGTGGGAAGGGGGGCGGGATCGAGTGCGGGCGCGCGCGGGTGGGAACCCTACACTATGGAACAATGGTGCTACTCGGTGGGAGCACAAGGTGGTACTCGGTGGGAGTGAGGGTGGGCATTTAAAAAATATTTAGCGATCTGGCAGGGGTTGGGGGGTTGGGGGTTGAGGGAGGGCAGCTACACTACAGAAAATATTATTTTTAAAAAAATAAATAAAAATAACCATATTTGATTTCAAACTGGGCACTGGCAGACAGCTGCCAGTACCCAATATGGCGCAATAAGGCAGAGAGAGGGGGGGTTAGAGAGCTGTTTGGGGGGGATCAGGGAGGTTGGGGGCTAAGGGAGGATACTACAGAACAGAATTATTATTTAACCCCCCCCCCCAAAAAAACCCCTCTTATTTTAGTACTGGCAGACTTACTGCCAGTACTTGATGGCGGGGACAATTGTGGGGTGGGGGAGGGAAGAGAGCTGTTTGGGAGGGATCTGGGGGTGTGATGTGTCATGTGGGAGGTTGATACCTACACTAAAGCTAAAATTAACCCTGCAAGCTCCCTAAAAGCTCCCTAATTAACCCCTTCACTGCTGGGCATTATACACGTATGGTGCGCAGCGGCATTTAGCTGCCTTCTAATTACCAAAAAGCAAAGCCAAAGCCATATATGTCTGTTATTTCTGAACAAAGGGGATCCCAGAGAAGCTTTTACAACCATTTATGCCATAATTGCACAAGCTGTTTGTAAATAATTTTAGTGAGAAACCTAAAATTGGGAAAATTTTACGTTTTATTTTTTTATTTGTTCGCATTTGGCGGTGAAATGGTAGCATGAAATATACCAAAATGGGCCTAGATCAATACTTTGGGTTGTCTACTACACTACACTAAAGCTAAAATTAAAACTACAAGCTCCCTACATGCTCCCTAATTAACCCCTTCACTGCTGGGCATAATACACGTGTGGTGCGCAGCGGCACTTAGCGGCCTTCTAAATACCAAAAAGCGATGCCAAAGCCATATATGTCTGCTATTATTTAACAAAGGGGATCCCAGAGAAACATTTACAACCATGTATGCCATAATTGCACAAGTTGTTTGTAAATAATTTCAATGAGAAACCTAAAGTTTGTGAAAACATTTGTGAAAAAGTGAACATTTTTTTTTATTTGATCGCATTTTGTAGTGAAATGGTGGCATGAAATATACCAAAATGGGCCTAGATCAATACTTTGGGATGTCTTCTAAAAAAATATATATACATGTCAAGGGATATTCAGGGATTCTAGACAGATATCAGTGTCCCAATGTAACTAGCGCTAATTTTGAAAAAAAGTGGTTTGGAAATAGCAAAGTGCTACTTGTATTTATTGCCCTATAACTTGCAAAAAAAGCAAAGAACATGTAGACATTGGGTATTTCTAAACTCAGGACAACATTTAGAAACTATTTAGCCTGGGTGTTTTTTGGTGGTTGTAGATATGTAACAGATTTTGGGGGTCAAAGTTAGAAAAACTGCGTTTTTTTCAATTTTTTCCTCATATTTTATAATTTTTTTATAGTAAATTATAAGATATGATGAAAATAACGGTATCTTTAGAAAGCCCATTTAATGGCGAGAAAAACGGTATATAATATGCGTGGGTACAGTAATTGAGTATGAGGAAAATTACAGCTAAACACAAACACCGCAGAAATGTAAAAATAGCCTTGGTCCCAAACGGACAGAAAATGGAAAAGTGCTGTGGTCATTAAGGGGTTAAAGGGACACTGAACCCAAATGT